>NW_021632793.1:0-226880 GCF_004799145.2 Neltuma alba | reverse complement strand
ATTGAATTTGGCTAATATTTAAAGCGCTGATATGATTTTGGGCTCATGTTTTTCTGCATTTAGTTTTTTGTTTTATTGGTTATTGTTTTATATTTTCTTTTTCTCATTTGGTTTATTTCAGTTTTGCTCAAATCAATCGACTTTTTTTTAAGGTAATTGTTCTATTTAGGTTAAATATTTTTATTAAAAAAGTCTTTCTATCTAAAGAAATTTCTAAATAGAGAATCTCTATTTTTTATATTTTATCTTTTAATGGATAAAATAATTTCATTTAATAATTTCGTCACTGAATAAACAGCATTAGAAAATTTTAGAAGTTTATATTAAATTTCAGTGCCGACGGAGTGAGGAGGAGATTTTCAACGTTGATGCCGCGTTCGCTGGAGCTCCACTTCCATTAATCAATCAGCAATAATTTCCAGTGCTTTTCCTCCTTCAAACTGCCAAATTACCGAATCCAAAATGTCTGAGGCAGTGAGTTTTCTCTCCTGAGACCGGAGAGCTACACAGAAAAAGGAGACATCTTAGCTATAATTCTTGAGATCCACTAGGACCGCCTATTTGCGAGTCCTTTTGAGAGTGGTTGAGGGACAAGGATCTCTGGGTTGCCCTCAAAATGGCGCGAATACCCTCATCTCTACTTCCTCTGATCCTCATTTTCACTCTATCGATGCTCCACTTTGCACACTGTAAAACCCTTAAGCGTGATGGTAACCCCACGGATCCCGGATCTTCCTTTCTGTAGTTTTCTCTGATTTGGCTCATGGGGTTTTTATTCATTGCTTAAAGGGTTGGTCTTTGATGGGTTTCTGGTTTTTGCAATTTTCAGTTAAAGCTTTGAATGAGATCAAGGCGTCTCTTGGTTGGAGAGTTGTGTATGCGTGGGTTGGAGATGATCCCTGTGGAGATGGCGATCTGCCTCCCTGGTCTGGGGTCACCTGTTCCACTGTCGGTGATTATCGAGTAGTTACGGAACTGTAAGCATCATCGTACTTCGTGATGAATTTCAAGTTTCCTAGAGGGTTCGATTGACTTAGTAGTTTTATGAATGAATTAAGAAATATGACCTTCGATAATTGAAATTACTTTCTTTATTTGCAGCGAGGTGTATGCTGTGTCTATTGTCGGACCTTTCCCTACTGCTGTAACCAGCTTGCTGGATCTTACACGCCTGTAAGTATCTTTCACTTATTTCAGATCTCAACAAGTCTTTCTAAAGTATGTGTTATTGATATTACTTAGTATCGTGTTCATTGACGGATATGCCACTTGATGTGAAAAGCTATATTTGTTCCGATACTTCCCCGCAATTACAAGATTTTCAGTTGGTCCATAAATTATAAATTTTAATGATGGAAATAAGATTTGTACTGTAAAGTAGCATATTAAAGTATCTTTGCGGTCAATCTTGACCTTATGATGTATGCAGTTCGGGTAATGTTTCTGGTGGATTTTTAACGTGCATGTATAACAGTTATTTAATTCTGATATTGGGTGCACTAATGAAAGATTCCTGCTAATGACGCTTTCTGTGAATGTTTGACTGTTATTTATTTTTAGATTGGTTTGTAAGTGATAAAATCCCAAAAATAAGGTTTACATGCTGAAATGATATTGATACGTTAATCTTCTAATGTTCATGTAATTTTCTAATATATATACTGTGAATTTTTTGCCTATGCCTTCTGTGACCTTACGGAATACACATAATCATGGCAGGGATTTTCATAACAACAAGTTGACAGGACCTATTCCTCCTCAAATTGGACGACTGAAGCGGCTTAAAATATTGTTAAAATTATCTGATCCTTCCTCGATTTGATTACTCACTTCATTTTGTTGTGATACTTCAACTTTTTACATCAGGCATAAGAATGTCTCGCTTTATTGTATATAAATTGTCATTTCTGCTTATAAAGTAGGATCAGAATGACTTATGTGTTACTAACCGTTGCTCTTTCATGGAGAGCATTCCTTTTTTTTTTTTTTTTAACAGTGCTTTTGAACAAGCAATAATTAATGTTTGAATTGAATTGGCTCATGGCTGATTTTTATTTCATTCCAGAAATTTGAGGTGGAACAAACTACAGGATGCAATTCCTCCAGAGATTGGTGAGCTTAAGAGTCTGACACATCTGTGAGTAACCTGATCTTACTGGTTACTTTCTTTCTTTGTTTTTTGGGCATTATTTTGTTTATATCTTACAAATATGAATTTGTATCTTTTTGCAGATACTTGAGCTTTAATAATTTCAAGGGAGAAATCCCCAGGGAACTAGCTAATCTTCCTGAGCTTCGCTACCTTTATCTTCATGAAAATCGTCTTAGTGGAAGAATCCCTCCTGAATTGGGCACCCTACAAAATCTTCGGCACCTGTAATATTCAAATTTTATATGGGTCACTTGCTGCAGTTTTTATTTATTTATTATTTATTTATTTTTTATTTTTGAACTCAATGCGACTCTCGGTTATGATTCTGTGTTGATAGGGATGTTGGGAACAATCATTTGGTGGGTACCATAAGGGAACTTATCCGCATTGAAGGTTGCTTTCCAGCACTTCGGAATCTGTAAGTTATTTCTAGCTTGTGAGTCATAAATGATTTTCATTCTAATGTTTCCTTGTCTTCTGTAAGACGCTCTGTCTAAATCCTTTCCACTTTTGCTTTGTACATAGATACTTGAACAATAACTATTTCACTGGAGGAGTCCCTGCACAACTTGCTAACTTGACCAATCTTGAAATCCTGTGAGTCTTGCCTTTGCTTCCTTCCCTTTCATATTTCTTTGCTTTTTCTCCTTTTCCCATGACCTGTACCTTACATTTTTGAAGTTTTTGCTTTTCTTGCTCCTGTAAGCTTAATGCTGCCATCTAATTGTTTGGCACACTCCTTGGAAATTTTCCCTAAAATGTTTTTGATTGGTTGTTGAGACAGGTTCCTATCCCACAACAAAATGTCAGGAGTTATACCATCAAGCCTTGCTCATATCCCCAAATTGACTTACTTGTAAGTTTGTTTTCTGACTTGATAAGTCATAATTCCATTTTTAAACTATACTGGACTGTTTTTCAGTAGAATAGTGGTTAATTAAGAGTCTGGATTGCTACTATCGGGCTTTGATGAAACACAATTATTTACTGTCTCCTTGTACCTATCTTAATTTTTATCTTGCTGTTATTTATTTATAGAGGAGCAGTTTCTTTAGCTTATAAAGTATTGATAGAGACCAAGATAAAACAGTAGACAAACAATGCCGAAACTGATATTAATCACACAAAAAACTGGGTTCAATACAATATATAACTAACACAGCTCACACAGGAAACAACAAAGAACATTCAACTCACCAATACACTAAAATACACACTGAAATACAAAGAAAATGATGAAGAAAGACTCTTCCTCCACCCCTAACCTGGCATTCGAGAGGCCAGCACTCTCCTCACCAAACTCAGTTCACAAAAAAATAAGTCCACCCTTCTCTCAGATACCTCCACGGCTAATATAAGCCCCAAAAGTGAGTCACACAATCCCCAATACAACCTTTTCCTAAGTCAGGCCTATAGCCACCCTAAAGTAACTCATATGCTCAATATTCTTTCTCCAAAACAGAAAGAAGCTTGAGGTCAAGGCCCTATACAGCAGAAAGTAATTTTCCTTTTTCATGATTTTGCAAGTTCTACTTTTATACGGTTGACAAATAAAAGAAATTCTATCAAGTATCTTTTTAAGCATGGGAGTGGTCAAGTAATATAATACTCCTCTAGTCCTTAATATAGGACTTAATTGGAGAGTTAATGTTGGTCCTATATAAGGTATAAATTACATGTCTATCAATTTTTTCTCAAATTAACCTGTTGATATTTTCTTAATAATAATCTAACGGGAGAGGGATAGGGTGTTCTTAAAAAAAAAAAAAAGAACATATTATGTTAACTAATTTTACTAACATTCTTAATCCACTCAAATTAGTTAATTAGGTCTTATATTAAGGGATCAGAGAAGTATTAGTTCGCTGAGATTTTAAGGGCTTTAAGAGATGTCAAATAGAATCTGATGCAAGTTTCAACCTAATCTTTATGGTCTTGAGACTTGTACAGCCTGATCTAATGAACTATGGTTTGTGCTATTATGAGCTCCAGTCTGCTGTTACTTTTAGCCCTACTCTAGCTTCTTTTTCATGTGAATAGTAGAGATGGGCTTTTGCTACCTTCTCCTCTTAATCTAAGAAAATGTTCTTATATATGCTCAAGAAAGATTTGTCAATGTTAACATTCTTTCCCGTAATAATTGTTTCTCAGGTACTTGGATCACAACCAGTTTTCTGGGAGAATTCCTGATGCCTTCTACAAGCATCCATTCTTGAAAGAATTGTGAGCTCCTAACGCTGTTTTTTTTTTTTTTTTTTTTTGGTTTCTTTTGTTTTTGTTTTTTTTGTTTACCTGATATGCTATCATAGTTGGAGAAATGGGAAATTGTTAAGTAGATGTGATACACCAAAAGGAGGGAAGAAAAGTGATGGATTGAACCCAACTAACCAATTATGGATAGACATGCACAAGCATACTGAAAAGGGTTTCTCTAATCTTGAATTTGTTATGGAAAGTGCTGCCTAAGAAATCCTCAGAGGACGATCCATTATCTGTTATTCTTTGAACTGAGTAATGTTTTCTTCACAGGTATATTGAAGGAAATGCATTCCGACCCAGTGTGAACCCCATTGGTGTGCACAAAGTCCTTGAAGTTTCTGATGCTGAATTCCTTGTTTGATGAACACGATGCATCATATTCTTTTGATTTTCTTCCCTGGAAGGTTGCTTGTATAATTACTGAAACAATTAATCATCTGATAATCTCAGTGAAATAGTAAAATAGGTTATTCAATTTTGGTCTGATCTGTATCTTCATTGCATATTTATTTTTTATGTGGGCAAACATTTCATGTCACTAAGAAGTTGAATGTACATGAGATGGATTCGATGTTGAAGTTCAGAATGTATTCAATAATTTTAGACAAAAATGGTATAGAGGAATGGAATTGGAAACTGAAACCGTCAAGCATCGAACCCTTGTGCTTGCAAGAGAAAATAAAGGGTCTAAATTTTGGGTAGATTTCAATTTGACAGCGAAATTGGTTAATGGGAAAAGTCGGTAACCTAGTTCTTAAATTGATGATTCTTAAAGAAATCCACGTGCGGTGCTGCGTTGGTAGCCAATTTTTGGCAGATAGGACTGAGTTATAAATGCAAGGGTAATAATGTAAAAAGTTAATAGATAAAGGTGAGAAGCTGTGTGGTTTTGAACTTTTTATGTAAACACTAAATTATAAATTATAAGTGAGTTAAAAATTAAAAAAGTTAAAAAATTATTTTATTTTTAGTTTGTCATATACTACTCTTTGGTTTTGTTTATATGATGTTTTTAATATGTTTTGCAAGAATCTAAAAAAGCCTTAAATTATATTAACTTTTCATTAAAATATAATAATTTTCTAATTTTACCTCTTTTTAATCTATACATGTTAAAAAAATAATAATTATCTATACTATAATAAATAAATGACAAAATATTATATTCCTAGAAATTTAGGTTTAATTATACAAAATTTTTCTAAACTTTGGGACGGTTGCATATAACCTTTCTTACATTTCAAAGTTTAAATTCAAACCCTTGATCTCTTACTTTTTTATTTATGGACTCTTTGCTGCTAAGTCACTGTTGTCTTTTTAACAGAATTTGTCACGTTAGATCATCATAAAACACCTCGCATCCTACGAGGCATCTTACAGAGCATCTTATCTAAGTTAATTTTATGAAACTTTCTTGAACTTTAAGCTAATTGCACATAACTCTGCTGACATTTATACCCGGAAAAAAAAAAAAATTCCCTTGACATTTTAAGACCGAACCCCCTTCAATTACCCTTTTTTCCTATTTAATGCTTATCGGAACCATCTGATTACTTTCACGTTAACATTTTTTTACAATATTATGGTCTTATTTTACAATTTTAATAAATTTATCAAGATTTTGACAATCATTGATTAATTAAAATATCAATTATTGTGTGACAAAAAATAGAAGAAAATTTTTATTTAAAAGATTATGTTGATAAAAAAATATAAGAATAAAAATGAGTAAATGATAAAATGACCTTTTAATCCTTATATAGAAATGATATAATTATTATAAAATGATTATATTAAATAGTATGCCATGTAAGATGCCATGTAAAATGTGAGGTGCTTTATAGTGATCTAACATGACAAATTTCGTTTAAAAAATAACAGTAAATTAGCCACAAAGTATCCATAATAAAAAAAATGAAAGCTAAGGGGGTTAAATTTAAAATTTAAAATGTCAGCAATGTTATATGCAACTAACTTATAGTTTAGGAGGTTTTGTATAATTTAGCCAAAAATTTAATAAGGTGACTTATAAATATAATCAATAAAATTTTTTTTGGGCCTTATAAATAAAACAAAATGAGTACAATTAAATGTATATATATAAACATATCAAAGTCGAATTCAAACCCAAGACTCCATCCTAGCATGGCAGGTGGTGATGCTGCTGGAACAACTAGCCGTGAACTGTTATTTCTTTTGTTTGGATTATTAATATCGAGGTTAAGATTATTAAAAATTAAAATTTTATGAAATAATACGGATAAACTTGTATTAAAAATTAAAACTTTATGAAATAATTCGGAGCATTCATACGCTTTCTAAGAATTGGGGAAAAATGGAAAAGGAAAATTTCAATTGAAGCCTAGATAATGTTCTTACCATTATTAATTTGAAAACAATAATAATAAGATGTAACTATGAAGATGAGATATATACTTCACTCGCAATTTTAATTTTTATGGTTGTCATTCTGCCCATGAAAGCATACACATACATGTGTATGTATAGCACGTACCAATATTGCACAAAGATCTTGCAGAGAGCGGGGCTAGCAAAAGATGGCATTGGCTTGGGTGGATAAGAAATGAATTCAATAATTCGTGCAAGCTAAATTAAATATATGCAAGTAGTAAATTCAGAGCAAAACTTGTAATGGACAAGCAATTTAATATGTCAATTTTCCAATTTCGAGCAACTGATCAACCTAATCAAAGTGTAAACGCACTTTCTTCAAAACTCTCTGTATCTCTTCCATTTGTGGGTGTGATTTCTCACCAGCAATAAACTCATTAACAATCCCATCAATCTCCACTGAGCTGCAACCAGGCGCCTTGTGTACTCCTTTCTTCTTCATCATCTCCCTTACCCTTCTGGCATCACTAGTGTTCCCAGTTGCTGAATATAAATTAGAAAGCATAACATACGCCCCAATGCTATTCTCCAACATTTTTTGGTTGATCTCACTCTGATTTGTATTCGAATTCAGATCCAAGGATGGCCCTGATATCAGTGAGTCAGAAACTGGTCTGTGATTTTCTATCAGAAAGAGTCTTTCAGCTGCGGCTTTGGCCATTTGAGCTTCTCCATGGTTGCAACAAGCACTCAGAAATGCTCTCCAAGCCATTGCTTCTTGTTCAGAGCCATTACTTGAACAGTGGCTTATTCTTCTTATCATACCTTTTGCTTCTTCGAACAGCCCTGCTCTGCTAAGCAAGTCTACCAGACAACCATAATGTTCAACTTTAGGATCAATGTTGTACATATTAATCATTTTATCCAAAAATTTCAGGCCTTCTTGAGCCATTCCTGCATAACTACAAGCTGTGAAAACAGCAAGGAATGTTAGGTCATCAGGCTTTATCTTGGCCTTTTCCATATCCGAAAACAATTTAAGGGCATTTTCCCCCTCATCATGCATTGCCATTCCAGAAATCATAGCATTATAGCATATTGTATCTCTCTGCGACATGGATTCAAATATTCTTTTGGATAAGTCCAAATGCCCACACTTGGCATACATGTCTAATAAACTTGTGCTCAAGCGAGTGCTCATTGGCACCCTTGTTTGATTCAAGCATCTATGGATCCAAATGCCGACATCTAAAGCCCCAAGATGAGCACAGGCAGGAAGAATGCTAACAAATATGGATTCATCAGGTGATATGTCAGTATTCTGCATCAAACGAAACAAGTAAAGACCTTCCTTGAAGCAATTGTTCTGCACATACCCAGAAATCATCGCTCCCCATATTCCCTTATCTTTCTCAAATGCTTCATCAAAGAAAAATCTAGCTGTTTCGACATCACCCACCTTTGCGTATCCTGATATCATCACAGTCCAAGACACAGAACTTAGGCGAGGCATTTCATCAAACACTCGTCGAGCATATCCCATATCTCCACAGACACAGTACAAAGCCATCAAAGAATTACCCACAAAAAGATCAAACGCAAAACCAAGTTTCAAGCTATGCCCATGAATTGATTTTCCTAGAGGGTAACTTTTCAGGCCTGCACAAGCCTTTAGTGCATAAGGAATGGTGTAATTATCAGGAATTAAGCCATTCCGTAGCATCTCAGTGAACATACTTATGATTCTGGTGTGTTCATTGTGGAGCAGGAAGGTTTTGATGATGGTATTGTAGATGCAAATAGTGGGTTGGTGAATGCGTTCAAAAATTTTCCAGGCGTAGGTGAGGAGGCTGTTGTCATGTGTGTTTGAGGAGAAGAATGCTAGAACTCTGCTTAGAGCAAAGCTATTGTTTTCAAGTCCACAAGTGATTACTTGGGCATGAGCTTGCTTTATGTGCTTCATGTTCTTGCATTTCTCCAAGAGTAAAAGACACCTCTTGCTGCAACTTGACATGGAAATCACTTTCAATTTCTAAATCCTTCAACTTCCCTATCTTGTTTTCATGGTGGTGCTTGCTGGCACCCTGCAATTTTTTCACGATTCAGATTAGTTTGATTACTGAACTCAAGGTTTGGTTTCTCTTTCCCATCACACTTCTATCCTTGCGTTGAAAGTGTTTAGTTTTGATCTTGCTCAACCTCCAGAACCAAATAAAAGAAGTCGAGTTGAAATTAGGAGGGAGTTTACTCATATTAAACTATCAGTTTCACTCACATACCTGGTGACTACAAATGTAAAACTATATTGAATCGTATTAAATTACGAAGGTGGAAAAGAAAAGAAAAAGTTACCGAAGTCTACATGAAGAGTCGAGACGGTGAATTAAAGAAAAAGAGAATAAAATTATTTCCGCTTCGTCCGATCCTGGTTTTGCTGTTCGTCGTCGTCGTCGTCGGACGAAGCAGAAGGATCTAGACGCGCGGCATCCTTGGCCCACTGAATCAATTTCTCAACTTGATCATCTTCATCTTCATCTTCTTCTTCAGCAGAGGGAAACGCAGGGGTTTGCTTCAATGATGGATTCGAATTAACCTTGAGAACATCGAATCTGGCGAAGAGATCATCGCCAAGAGCAGGTTTGGATTCCCGATCTTCACTTGCAATTCCCACTGAGGATTTGCTTGATTTGAGGGCTTGGAATCGGCGCTCCAGATCCGCATCGAGAGTCAAGCTTGATGAAGCTGAAGCTGAAACTGAAGATGCAGATGATGCTATGTGAGAGTCGAGAGAGAGCTTTAACAACAATTCGTCCTGAGCTGCTCGTAGAAGCTCTTCTACTTCGTCTCTATTCTTCGTTTCATTGCTCCCCATCCTTCCTCGCGCGCTTTGTTGTGATAAAAATGTTCAATCAAACAATTATCGGGTTTGTGAGAGAGAGAGAGAGAGAGAGAGAGAGAGAGAGAGAGAGATATATATATATATATATATATACACGCCCGCGCGCACACATACACACACATTTGTATATAATCGTATGTTGAAGTTTACTTTTTGTTCTACGCATAAATTGCATTTATACAATTTTCTTTTCATTATATTTTTTCTGACTGCATCAATTCTTAATACTAACTCTGATAATTAATATAAGATCTAGTTGATTAATTTAAGTAGATTAAAAAAATTAATTAAATTAGTTATTTATAATAAATAGATATTGTCTTTGTTAAAATATCCTTACTAATTACGTACAACCTCTAGTTCTTAATATAAGACTTTATTTGATTTTTATTTTGGTCTTAAATATAAGATCTCAATCCACTTCGCCTTTCATATTTATACATTTTTTTAAAAGTAGTCCTTCTAATAATGATTATTCTAACCAATACACTTGATTAACAAGGATATTTTAGGAAAGACAATACTTATTTATTCCAAATAACTAACTTAGTTTCTTTTCTTAATCTATTTAAATTAGTCAACTAGTTCTTATATTTAGGACCAGAGGTAATATATTGGTTAGAACTACCATTATTACAAGGATTATCTTTAAAAAAAAAAAGATGAATATGAGAGACAAAGTAGATTGAGATCTTATATTTATGACCAAAATAAAAGTTAAACAAACTTTTATATTAAGGACTAAAGTTAGTATAAGACCTAAGTGACTAATTTGAGAGGATTAAATAGTTAAATTAGTTATTTGCAGTAAATAGATATTATTTTTCTTAAAATACCCTTATTAATTATGTGTGTTTGAATTACCTATTGATATTGACTCATTAATATATGCAATTATTATAGGAATTATTTGAAAGTAAAATAGATAAATATTGGAAATAAAGTTAGTTAGGTTCTTATATTTGAGATCAAATTAAATATCAAACTAACTCTTATACTAAGGAATGGAGATAGTATATTGTTAATTTTTTTGCCAAATTTTTTTTTTATTGAATGAGGAAAATATACAAACTCCAGAAAACCAAATTAAAAGACTCCAAAAAAAGTCACATTGAAAACAAGTTATATACCCAAAGACCTGTAACACAAAACGATGGACTCAAAAAGAATAACAACTACAAAATAAAAGACTAAGGTCGAAGCAACCTAGCCAGCTCTACTCCTATCTGCCATGCTACCAGAAGAGAAACAAATTATGTCAAATTTTGAGCATCATCCTGTGATCTTCTATTGCCATTAAATTCCAAGTTTGCAACCAGAAGCTTTTCCAAGAGAGGTAGAGTTGCTATAAGCCACCCATTGGATGCCAACTCTCTGTTGTAAACAGCTGCAAGATAATCTACAACCTGATTACCTAGATGTTCCACCAAAGAGAACATAAGGATTGTTTTCCTCTGAACTAAGTAAAAATCTCCTTGGCAACCCAAGCACACTGCCGTTCTAAACTAGCAACAGAAAATAGGGTTAAATTGTAAATTTTGATATAGAATTTTGTTATTTTTACAATTAAACTATTATTATATTTTTTTTTAATTTTATTATTAGTGATTATTAGTGTTGTTGTATTTTAATATGATTAGTTTGACGTTGAATTGACACCGGTTTGATAAAATAACTCTTGAATTGCTACTTCAATCAATTTAGTATTTGGTTTGGTTTGGTTTTTTATTCCTTGTAAATTATATGAAATGATAAATATAAGATTTTGGGCATACCTAGAGAGTCCTTCAAGTTAAATAGCCACGCAGAGGTCCGGTTATTTTAATTAACTCGAAGCTTTGTTTTTATAGTAAATACACACTAAGGGAAGAACAGAGGGGGAGGAAGGAGGAGTTTTCGATGGTCTGTTGTTCTGTTGTATATTCAGATGAGAAAGGTCAACCCTTATATACCCACATAGGATAACTGTTCCCTCCCTTTTTCAGTTTAAACAAAAAAAAAAGAAAATCACAATTGGAGACCCAAATGTCATGTTATTTGCACCAGAGTCCCAAAGTTAATGTACTTGAGTCCAATCCACCAAGGATAGATGGCCCATTTTTCTATATCTCCCACTCATTTGGTGGATTAGATATTGTGGGTCTAGTCTCTTTCTCTCTCCTTAATTTCATACTTTGTGCTTTGCCGTGACCGCGTGAGCATGATGTCTTCGCTCATGTGCCTGTACTAGAAATCCTTTTATAGAACTAGCACAAGTCACCTTTTCCTTCATATAGCTTGAATTTTAAAAATTATGCCTTAGATGTCCTAGATTTACCTATATACACTTTTTCATGGCAAATATAATCCCTCTTGAGTCAATATTTGACTTAGATTACTTTCCTCACAGGTCTAGTATCCACACTTATAACAATGAAATGTCATAAGGAACATGTCATAGATACTAGCATAGATGTGTATATTGGAGTTAATCTTCCTTTCACTCAAATATGACTTTGATATGAATTAGTCGCTTTCTTAGTATAATATGTTATATCGAATCTATCATGATCGTAGGAAACATGCTAAAGTAGCAGTTATTGAAACATATTTTCAAGATATTGTCAAAGTCAAAGAACATCAATAGGAGGATTGTTCCTCCCTGAGACTCACATAGCAATGAAGCAGGGATCTTTCATTTGCTTCCTTTTTGCGGTTCTCTTAGCAATGTGGTATGAAATATGTCACACCTTACTTATATAGTACCTTAACATTCATTTAGAACCATTCCAGACCATGTTGGATGGTCTTACACTTAAAAATTTCAATTTGGACGTTAATTTTAGGAAAATTACTGTTCACTGTCCAGTTTTCAGATTACAGGTCCAACTTTTAAAAATCATAACTAATTCTAGAAAAATCATATGGAGGTGTTCCAAAATTCTACGGAAAGCTCTTTCAATGCTCTTTAAGGGAAAAATATTCAACTGAACTCATCCTCACTGAAAACGTACAGTTTATTGGATTAAAATTACTATTCACTTGGTAAAATCTGGACTTTCCAGATTCTGCGCCTTAACTTTGAAAATTCATATCTCATTGTATACACATCCAAATGATGTGATTTACCACTCATTTTAAAGCTTGGGATATGAATTATAAGTGTACCAAATTCCGTAGCTTAACTCATTCATATGATAGGTCGAAATGAAGCTTGAAATTAACTGCTTTAGGACCTACGTTTTATCCCTTAATATCTTTTTACTTTAATTCTTTTTATTTCTTTGGCATACCTAACATGGGCTTACTTTTTCCCATTCATGCTCATATACTTTCATTCATGCCATAAACATCCTAAGCACATACATTGAATTGATGGCATTCATAACATAACTTACAACATAGGAGAATTATACATTGAATAATAACATCAATCATTAGCATTAATAATTCTCCACTTCTTCTCCTTGCTTCTCATGCCCTTAGTGCCCATCATTGATTTGACCTAAATGGTTGGTTAGGGAGGGGGTGAGATTCGGGGGAATCTCAGTAGCAAACATTACCACATACATGCACAAAATGGATGCTAGTGTATGGTATGTAGTTTTTCATAAATTTAAGTTAACTAGTGACATGCCATCATGCTTTATGCTTGGTATAAAAATGCATGGCCATGGGAACATATTAAAAACAGCATTTCCAGCAACAATCATCATGTCACAACATCATTCAAACAACAAATACAAACCAACACATAAGCATACCATGTCAAGCACATAAAGGGTAAGTTCACTACCTTGCACCTCAAGCTCTCCTCTTACTTTTCCTTTGACTCCCTTGACTTTCCAACCATGTGGGTATTCGGTCAACATCACTAAACATCCTCTTGGATGTTCCAAAGGTCCTAAACATAACCATAATGATGACACAATCCATTAGGACCATTAGATTACATAAAGTTCAAGACTAGCTTTCTTGAACCTCAACCCCTTTCTCTTAGTCTTAGGGTTTTCTTTCTAGCTTTTCTAATATAAATCTTATCATTTTACATCCTTCTGATCTATTTGCTATCAATTAGGACCACTTTAGATGGCTTTAGATTCAAGAATATCAAATCTGGAAATTTTGGCTCGCGGGTACTGTTCACGCAGAATCTCCAGAATTTTTGCTCAACTTTGAAAATTCATAATTAAATCTAGAAAACTCCAAATTGAGTGATTCCAAGTCTCACTAAAATCTAATTAAGTTAAATTTAATGGAAAAATAGTTTCAGGAACCAATTCTACTCAGAACAGTACCAGAATTGTACGGAACTAGACAATCTCCCAAAAGTTCAACACTGTTTCCAGATTTCAAACCTTAACTTTGAAAAATCACCATAAATCGTACACATATCCAAATAAAGTGTTCTACCCATGGATTTAAAGCTCATAGAGTGTGCTTTAAGCATGCCAAATTTCAGAACCAGATATGAACAGTAACTAATTTGAAAAAGCCATCAAATCAGCACGTAATTCTTCCAAGTTTCACATAGATCCACTTGGATCTACCATACTTTGAGGTGTTCTAGCAAGATCTAACAACCAAACTCCCTTCCCCACTCATCAACCATTTTGACCAGCCATCAAAAGGGAGAGAAGACATATTTTCAACCATAAAAGAGAAAGAAACCAAGGCAAGAACACATCTAGAGCCAAGAACTCACCTTGAACCTTGATTGTATGACCAAAGTTGATGCCTTTCTCTTGGTTTTCCCTCAAAACTCTCTCTTTTTCCCTCTCTTCATGCCTTGCACGAAATTCCCATCTGATTTAGGGGAGAGATGAGCTCATTAATGTGTACAAAATATCCCACCAACTATCATTAATGTTATGCCAAGTGTCATTAGCCTACTTAATCATAATCCTCTCTCTTAATTAACTTAAATCATAATGTAATTAAATTCCAAAGTCAAGATCCTCTCCATTGGTAGCTTGACACTTGGAAAACTTTAATTACCATCCATTAAAGGCTTGACAAGTGGCTACTTGTGGGCCAAGCAAAGTGCAAGACTCTGATTAACACTTTATCGGTGCACTTTTACTCCGGGTTTAACTTTTTCTATAATTACAGTGCTCTAGCCTCTGTAATTATTTTTTTTCAGATCCATAAATTCTCTTTAATTTTAGAGAGTATCTATGAATTTTCTTAGCCCATAACACTTCCTTTAAGCCTTGCATAAAATTCATTTACTAAAATACCCTTTTATCGGCAAAACCGGCTCTTTAATTTCTTAAAGCCACTCCACTGGCCTTTTGGTTGCGGGACTACTTTTATAAATTAGTACAACCTTTCAACCCTTTAACCTCATTTTTGTATACACTTTTGAGGTCTCTTGCTATTTCAAATAATTACCTCAAACGGTATACTTTTTACCGGTCACAACCTCATAAATTCCATTTAAGCTGCCTCAGGGGTATTTTCATCTTTTCTCTTCATAGAAGAGTCTTAGAATATTATTTCCTATTTTTTGGGATTTTCTTGGAATTTTCTGTACACTCTTCCATTTTTACCCTTGCTGGTCATAACTTTTTGAATTTACGGTTTTACCCCTGCTTAAGTCTAACCTCATAGAACCATCTCTTTGAGGTTTCTAACTTACCCATTGGCCTGTATCTAGCCTCTTTTCTCTTTTTGGGCCTTCGAGACTTTACTGGAGCCTCTAACCTTAATTATACTCGAGCCCCTGAAAACTTTTACTTTGCAGTTTAGTCCCTGAAACTGCTTTAACTTCCTTTCTCATCTTTGGGACTTCTGCTCACAGGGGTCTGGTAACCTATTTAATTTAGGCTATTTTTGGAACTTCTAGGCCTAAAAGTCTAGATGTTACAAAATACATGCTACGATGTTACTCTTTTACTATAAGAGTGTATGTTGTTTTGGACTTATTATTAACACCATACAAACTTAAGTCTAGGCACACTCAGTGTCTAAACCCAAATTCTTCAACTCTGCTCATATTTATAACATCGACATTGAAGATTTGTTATCTAGGGCTACAGGTATTATGGAAGTGGGATTCCAAGATTCGATCCAATTTTATTTATGTGGATCTCATCTTGACTTGCTACACTTTAGTCAAGACGACATATAGTTTGTGTTTCTTCCTTATCATATCATCATTCTATGATGCTTTATTGGTGAACACAAATGTCTCATCTTTGCTCACTCCACCTAAGCATCAAAGGTGGTTGCTCGTGTGAGAGAGCCAACCTTTCTAACCTATACGACATACTAAACATTGTATATTTCCATACAGATACATAAAGTGATGACAGAAAAATATAATTTTATTAATTATAAAAGCATATTATATAAGGTTTGCATACTACACTTTGCGCATGCTAAGGGATTGCATATGTTCCTTAAAAACTTTCCTGCCTATTGGCTTTGTTAAGGGGTCTGCTCCCTTACATTTTGTTGAAATGTATTGTATAGTAACAATCTTCTATGCTATATACTCTCTAACAGAATTATACTTGATGTCAATATGCTTGATCTTGTTGTGATACTTAGGGTCTTTGTTATAGGTTATGGTTGTAGTATTGTCACAGTGTACTAACACCGGATTGGTACTCTTGTTTTCAAATCCAAGGTGTTTTATAAATCTCTTCAACCATAAAGCCTCTTGCACTGCTGTGGTGCATGCCACAAATTCAGCTTCTATTAAATGTAAGGCAATGCACGTTTGCTTCTTGCTACTCCAATATATGGCACCATTATTTAGCAAGAAGGTATAACTTGAAGTTAACCTTCGTTCTTCTTCATCTCACCTACATCAATATCGGAGTATCCAACAAGGCACAGATCACTTCCTTCGTAGCATAGTGCATAATTAGAAGTGCCCTTTAAATATCTCAAGATCCTCTTCATTGCTTTTCAATGCTTTTCACTGGGGCTAGACTGGAATCTACTTACTAGTCCCACTGTATAATAGATATCTGGTCTTGTACACATCATTGCGTACATTAGATTGCCAACAACACTAGGATATGAAACTCTTTCCATCTCCTTTTTTCAAACTCAGTTTTGGGACACATGTCAAGACTCAAGGCTACTCCAGTAGCAACCAGGGTACTCAAGGGATTGCAGTCTTTCATGTTAAATTGCTCAAGAATCTTGTTGATGTAATTCTCTTATGAAAGAGAGAGGATTCATTTTGAATAATTTCTTTAGATTTTAAGTCCAAGTGTATACTCTGCTTAACCCATTTCTTTCATCCCCAAATTTGATGAAAGCCAATTTCTAATAGCCACCATCGAATTTAGACTATTTCCTGCCAATAGTATATCATCTACATAAAAGGATAATATGACAAAATTTTTCTCAAACCGCTTAATGTAGACGTAGTTGTCTTCCTTTATCATTTGGAAGTTGTATAAGGTTATTGTTTTGTGAAACCTCAAATACCACTGTCTAGATGATTGTTTCAATCCATAAATAGATCTTTTGAGTTTACAAACTTTGTTCTCCTTTCCTTTTTCAATGAAACCTAATAGTTGTTCCATATAGATTTCTTCATCCAGATCACCATTCAGGAATGCGGTTTTTACATCCATCTGATGTAACAAAGGTCTAAACTGTTTACTATTGCCAGAATAAGTCTAATAGAGTTGAAATGCACAACAGGTAAGAAAGTATCTTTATAATCTATGCCTTCTTATTGTGTATATCTCTTTGCCACTAATTGAGCCTTATATTTATCAATTGATCCATCCACTTTTTTTTTAATCTTGAGAACTCACTTTTTCCTAATGGCTTTATGCCCTTTTGGCATATCAATTAACACCCAAACTTGGTTCTTTTTTATTGAGTCCATTTTTTCTTCCATTCCTCCTTAACAAGACTTGATAAGATTTCTCGTATAGAATGGGGCTCATCATCCCCTTTTGAAGTAACTAAGAAAGATTCTCCTTCTATTTGAAAGCGTCTTTTGGGGACACTTTCTCTATCACTCCTTCTAACGAGAGTTGCTTGCTTATCTTTCTTTCTTTGTTTAAGTCTCGGTGTTGACCTTTATTGGCTCCTACTCAGATTGACACACCTAGACGATTCTAGTTTGTTAATTTGATCTACACTATCTTGTTCCTGTATTTCATAAAGAGAGACAATGCGCTCAATATCTCCTCTATTAGGAAATTCAGTTTCAATGAATGTTGCATCTCTTTATTCTATTTCAATCACTGTTCCATCTTTGTTTTCACCTATGAAAGTGTATCCTTTTGATTGTTCAAAGTACCTTATAAAGATACATTTCTTTCCTCGAGGACCTAATTTTCGATGCTTATGGGAACTTTCATGGATATACGTTGCTAACCCCTAGGGTCTTAGAATACTTAGATCTGGTTTACGTTTCATCCCTAGCTTGTAGGGTGTGGAAGCGATTGATTTTGAGGGCATACAATTAAGTATGAAGGTTTCCATTAATAAAGCATCACCCCAATATGAAATTGGTAGGTTTGCTTGAGCCATCATAGACCTAACCATGCCTAGAAGAGTTATGTTTCTTCTTTCAACAACTCTATTTTGTTGTGGAGTGCCAAGGATAGTCAGTTGTCTAATTATTTCTTTTTCTTCATAGAGCTGTTTGAATTGTTCAAATAAATATTCATGACCTCGATCAGTGCGTAATGCTTTAATTTTATTATCCATTTGATTCTCTGCCTCATTTATGTATCGTTTGAAGCATTCAAGAGTTTCAGACTTATGTGAGATCAAAGAGATATGACCATATTATGAAAAATTATCAATAAAGGTAATTAAATACCAAGCTTTGTGTGTCGCCCTCACACTCATAGGACCGCATATGTTGGAATGGATTAATTGCAATGGATTTTTAGCTCTTGCTCCCTTGCCAAAAGGCTTTTTTGTTGCCTTACCAGCTAGACAAGTTTCACATAGTGACATTTCCATGTTTGGAATAGCACTTAACAACCCTCCTTTGGCTAATTTAATCATTCTATTTTGATTAATTTGTCATAGTCTAGTATGCCAAGTATTTATACCAACATTACTTGAAGAAATAGCAAAGCGTTTATTATGATTAAAATCACCAACAATATCTAAAACAAAGAACATTTTAAATAGGAAAGCTGAACCATAAAGGACTAAGATGCTTAAAATATCTGTAACTTTACCATGAAAGTTTACATCAAACCTAAATTCTAAAAGATATAAGACAGAAACCAAGTTCTGCTAGATGTCGGGAGTGTAAAGCACATCATGGAGTATCAAGGTCTTCCCATCACGCAAAGTAAATTTGCAAGTGCCAAAACCTTTAACCTCGATCCTCATGTTGTTCCCTATGTAAAGCCATTTGCTTTGATACGATAACCGACGGTACTCGATCCCTAGTTACGTGGTCTGTGGAGCCTGAGTGTACAATCCAAGAAGAAGAAAAAGTTTTTGTTAGGAAAACAGTACTAGAAATATATGAAACATGTGAATTCACATAATTCACTAACACCTTTTCACTTTCAACCTGTTTTGAACAGTCACGTGCGAAATGACCCATTTTCTGGCAGGCAAAACACTTGACCTTCTTTAGGTCCAGCTTCTTCTTCCCGTCTTTCTTTCCCTTTTTCTTGAATTGTTTCTTTCCCTTTTTGGATTGGGGACTACCCTTCTTCCTTTTCTTTTGGAACTTTATACCCTTCTTGAAATCAGATTTTGATTAGGAAGTGCCAGCATTCTTAGTGAAATAAGCTTGTCCAGAGGTCTTATAAGCCTCTAAACATTCATCTTCCAGCTCCAAGTGGTAAGCTACATCGTTAAAAGTAACAATATTTTTATTATGGGTCAAATTAACCTTCATATGCTCCTAGCTAGTAGGGAATGATCTAATAATAGCCTATACCTGGTACTCATTAGACAAAATGTGTCCAGCTTCCTGTGGTTCCTTGATCATATTGGCTATCTCTCTCAAATATTGCTAAATAGGAGTGTTTGGCTTAAGTTTATAGGTGTTGAACTTAATTGGTAACCTCCTAAGTTTAGTGGTAGAAATATCACTAAACCTATCCTTCAATGTTATCCACATAGCCTGTGT
Organism: Neltuma alba; assembly: GCF_004799145.2. Classification (NCBI taxonomy): domain Eukaryota; kingdom Viridiplantae; phylum Streptophyta; class Magnoliopsida; order Fabales; family Fabaceae; genus Neltuma; species Neltuma alba. The sequence goes on along the minus strand of NW_021632793.1, from coordinate 207,152 downwards.
AGTTTTGTGCTTCTTAGACTCGTACATTATCTCATTAGCCATGGCACTTAGAAGCGTGATTCTTGCTATGCTATTTTTCTTCTTCCAAACCTGGTAAGCTTCTTGGTCTCTCCTATGTTGAGCCGTATTCCCAGCTTCAAGTTCTATCATAGCAATTGTTAAAGGCTCAATAGCATCTTGTTCCTCTAAGATGTATTAGATCTTTCAGTGCCAAATCTCCCAGTTGTACTCGTTAAGCTTTTTCCCTTTATTAAGCTCTGCAGTAATGTTCTTGGTTATCATTTTCAGTTCTGTGACAAATCTATCCCATAGTATTTTACGTTCTCTCTAAAAAAGAGACCTACCATAGAACATTTCAGTTATATAGCACAGTGAATTATATAATGTCACGTACTTATATTATTCTTGATCAAAAAATAATGACACTACAAGATCCATGATCAAAAGCATACTTTTGTATCTCTCATCACACATACAAGCAATAATCATTATGTTCTATCAAGAATTTTATGTAAGCATTTCAGTAAAATTGTGACTCTTAGGAGTTTCATCTTATAAAAGCTTCCACTTATAAAAAACATACATAGCTTATTCACAAACAATCATTTAACAATAATTTAAATATTTTCATTAAATAAAATAAGACATCTAGTCCATTTACAATACATGAACTCAAAACCTTAACATAATAAACATTAATAAAGCAAATACAAATATTATATCATTTGATATGAGTACAACAATAATCAAGCATTGCATTCCTTAGCTGCCTAAGTTTGCGTGATTTGGTCATAAATGAGGATACTAATTCTATACACCAAATCCAATAAGATTTCCTTATGGGTTTGCCTTTAGATCCACCTTTAACCCTTGTTGCTCTTATATATTTCATTATGACTTTAAGGAAGAACTCAATATTCTTCTTATCAGTCATGTATTGGATGTAACTGGTGAGCACACCATTAATACTTTTTATATTTGTCTGTATGACTGAATCTCTTTCAGCTATAGTTATAGCTAAAGCAGGAGTGCATGGTTGATTCACCTCTTCTCCTTCCTCAACTTTAGATTCATCAGGAATATCAAGTGAATCTGTAAAGACCAAATGAGGTTCATCACAGAGGGGTTCAATGGGGAATAAGGTTTTCGACTCAGGTTCGGAATCTTCGTAGACCACTTGACGTTCCTCAAGTGGCTGTTCTTCCATTAACTCATCTAGGTGTTCTTTAGGAAATTCATTGAGATCATTAGGGTCCTCTTCAAGGTCCTCCTCAAGTTCATTGAAGCTATTCAGGATCTTCTTCTTCAAGAAGTTCCACTTCCGAATAGTGGCTGTTGCTGTATATTGAATTGTAGGTTAGCTTCTATAAGAAAGAAATTCAAAAATTTAAGGGGAAAAACACTTTTTACGTCAGTTTTTTTTAAAGGTTTTTGGAAAACAAAAGTGAAAGGGGAAGTTTTTCATGATCCTGTTAAAATAAAAGTGAGAAGTGCTGGTGTGTCCTACCTTTCCCATCGTCTCTAGATGAGCTACTCAATAAAGTAGCAAACATTAAGTGCGACATCCAGAGAACTTTCACTTTCGTGCTCGTGTTTAGCAAGATAAGATAAACATAATAGTTGATGCACAACATGTCAAGTATGAACTCATGGACAATTCTTCCTTCCCCTCTCCTCCTCCTCCCCTGATTCCTTAGATGAAGAGGAATATTGATGAGCAGGAAGGCTTTGTTTTCAGCTGTTAGTAATCTTTTTTTGCCCCCTATCAATGTGTATTATGCCCCCACCATATTAATGGAAAAAAGTATTTTGTGTATATCTTATATGCTTTTTTCTTGTTCTTCTTTAACTTCATTTATCTGCTCAACGGAAAAAAAAGTTTAATCTACTATCAAAGCTAAGTAAAATGTTCTTTCCTTACACATTTTCTCCAATAATGATTAAAAAGTGCTCCCAAAATTTAAAATAATCTATCTGGCTGGGTTCTAGTAGTTGAAAAAAAGTGCTCCCAATATTAATGTATTTTTTCTGATAGTGAAAAAAAGGTGCTCCCATGTCTGCCGGGGGGGTTTAGCACCCCTTTTAGACATAAAAACTTAATTCATGCTTTTTATCTTGTGATCTATAAAGCATAGCAAATAATAATAATAATAACAACAACAGTAGGGATATATAAAACGAAATGGATTAAACATGAAGAGATTTTTTTTTTTGGGAAAATCCCAAAAAAGGTCCTTGGAATATGGGAAATTCCAGATTGGGTCCTGGAATTTCGGAAATGATAGAATAGGTCAGTGGCCCAATGTGTCATTTGTCAAATTAAGAGGAATTGACAACTTTGTCCTCATTTGCATTCATTCACTACAATGATTTAATGAATCACTATAAGGGTTTAGGTGTTACCTAGATTCGTGTAGCGAATAACTACTCACTTTTTTATACTTAGATGTCTTGTTATTAATTACAACTAATTTTGTAATCACTAGAACAATGTAAGCATTATCTAGATTTGTGTAGAGAATAACTACTCATTTTTCATAGTTAGGTATCTTATTATTGTCAGGTACCTTATTATTAACTACATCTAATCTTGTAATCACTAGAATAGTGTAAGCGTTACCTAGATTTGTTTAAAGAATAACTACTTACTTTTGCTTAACCAGGAGAAAAATTGTCAATTTGCCTTAATTTCACAAATGACAGATTGAGTCAATGACCCATTTTGTTATTTTCGAAATTTAAGGACCCAATCTGGGATTTGGTATATTCCAAGGGCTTTTTCTGAGATTTTTTTTTTTTTAATAGACACGATAAAGAGATGTTTATTGAATAAACCTTGCTTTTAAAACTGAAGTGGATAGACATTTTTATTTTTCCAATATATCTATTATTTTAATTTATTCATTGAATAAACCTTTCTCTTTTTTTTTTGGGTCAAGAATAAACCTTTCTTTTAAAATTGAAGTGGACAGACATTTTTATTTTTCCAATATAGTATCTCCGGTCCTAATTATAAGAGCTAGTTGATTAATTTAGAGAGATTAAGGAAAAAAGTTAAGTTAGTTATTTGTAATAAATAATTATTATCTTTCTTAAAATATTATTACTAATCAAGTGTGTTGGTCAGAACTATCATTATTAGAAGGACTATTTTGAAAAAAATACATAAATATGAGAGACAAAGTAGATTACAGTTTTATATTTAGGACCAAAATAAAAGTCAAACAAGGTCTTATATTAAAGACCGGAGGTAGTATCCATTATTTTAATTTATTCATCCAGAAAATAAATTAGAAGCCAGTTCCAAAGAGTTCAACTTCAAACTAGCAATTAATTAGGGAGGGATATTATGTTCTTTCAATAATATTTAGAAATTCGTTTTAATAAAAAAATAATATTCAGAAATTCCTAGTTAGGTCTCTTGAGTTGATTAGGAGTTTGTTAAAAGTGTAGGCTATAATTGGATTTTGGCACTTTAGTGGGATTGAATTGGGGTCCTCCCTATTTTTATTCCAACATTTTATACTTTTAATAAAATAACATATTAAATTAATAAAATTTCATTGAGAGTTGAGAAATTGCCTTTCTATAGTGAGAAAGAAACGGTTACACTAAAATGCCTAATATCAGAACGAATTATTTTCAAATAAACTTAACAGAATTGGTCCGTGAGTTGACCATAATACAAAGTTGGATAACTCTTGGCAGTTACTTGCAATTCAAGTAATTTCAAAAGGACATTAAAAAAAGAAAGATATAGCGTCATTGTAATGTGACATAAAAACACGCTTATCACAGGCAGTCAGACATGATTTATGTCAGCACTTCAAATCATGTCGTTAATTAATGGTAATGGAACTAAATTAATAAATATGATAAATAATACTATTTTAAAAATAAGACACATTGTTAAATATAATTTGAGAATTTGATATAATAAAAATAGAAAACTTGATATAAGTACTGCTCTGTGTAAAACTATCTTTAAGATACACCAGGGGAAAAGAAAAAGATTAGATGAGAGAGAGAGAGAGACGGAGAGAAATACATAAACAGAGGGGAAACCTTCGAACTTGCATTATTGTAATTTCATGCGCAGTTAACAAATGATTAAAGACGAAGGCTTCATTGGAAAAAGTGATCTCTTCTGGGTTTCTCAACATGATTCTGGAGGACCAAAGGTGTGATTTGGGTGATGACAATGGGATGACAATGGGACCGCTAAAAAGTCTCCTGTGGGTATCAGTATTCTGGCTCTAGACGGCGACCCAGTTTCTCTCAAAGCATTGGAGTCTCTGTTTGTCAAATGCGATTACCAGGATTCGTATTCAAAACTTCTTCGCTTTTAATCCTGTAAATTCCACTTTTCCTTGCTTCTTATGGACCTATATATATATATATATATATATATATATATATATATGAGCAGTGTTCAATTACAAGTTTTCATTTTTGTTTTCCTCCTAGTGTTCTCCATCCAGTTATGCTGTGTATAAAAATATAATTTATCCGCTCATTTGGTCACCCTCTTAATACGCACTGCTTTTTTCAAGACTTTGGAGGAAATCTGTTCAAGACATTCAAGACATTAGACAGGCACTCTTCCTAAAAAATTTGAACGTTGGTTTACAAGGGACTACTCCTTTTGCTAGACCCAACCTCCTGTTGGATAGGCACTGTTTTATTTTCAGTTTGGGTCCCATATTTGCTGAATAATTTTCTCAATGGCCTTGTAATTTAGTTGTATATAACCTCCCAACGTATAACCTCCCTTGTAAGTGGGGAGGTCCCGGCTTTGATATTACTTGTATCCTTCGACCATTAGTGCCTGCCCCTTTAAATTAAAAACAAAAAAATAGTTTCTGTTGGGCCTTAGGTTAGTAGATCTACTTTCAGAGTCCTTGACTTGTTTGGTTTAGAAGCCATTGAGTTTATCTCGTATTTGATTTATGATTGATCTCGCAGTTACTGCAACCACTCAGGCGACTAAGGCTTTGGAAATTCTTAGGGAAAACAGGAACAAGTTTGACCTAGTCATTAGTGATGTAAATTTGCCATACATGGATGGATTAAGCTCCTTGAGCTAGTGGGGCTTGAAATGGACCTACCAGTCATCAGTAAGTTCAGACTAGTTTTACATTTGACAGTAACATAGATTTGCTCCTTATCCTTTATGTTATTGTTTGCTGACTGAGTAAAGTTACAAATCTTCAATTTCGTCATTATTACTATTGGCATTGTTATTGCTATCATCATGTACAGCAGCTGAAATAATTGGAGAGATATTTTCTCACAATTAAGGGATGACTAGTTTGATATGACTTGAACTCCACTGTTTCTGACTTTGATGTTGATCCAGTGCTGGTAGCACACAATGATACAAGGCTTGTGATGAAGGGTGTTACCCATGGTGCATGAGACTATATACTGAAACCTGTTAAAATGGAAGATCTTAAGAACATATGGCAACATGTGGTTCAAAGAAAGAAGTTTGATAACAAGGATCACAATAAGGCCTCTCATCAGGTGGAGAAGGCCAACATTATGGCAGGGGAAGTTAATCCAGGCATCAGTTCAGAAAATAATTCAGATCAAAGTAAAATGCTGGGTAAAAGTAGGAAGGACCAAGGTGAGGATGAGGGAGAAGATGATGAAGACAACGTACAAGAGAACAAGGAGAAGTCATTGAGACGGAGGAAGCGTGTGGTCTGGTCAGTTGAGCTACATAGGAAATTTGTTGCTGCAGTTAATACCACATAATTCTTTCTTCTCAAAGTGACTTTTACATGGCTCGATGCATGTGGCTTTACTAGTTGAGCTGCAATAAACCTATTAACTTATTATGTAAAATTAAATATATAATATTATTTTACATAAATAATTATATATACATATATATTATTAAATTTAAAAATATACTATATGATAATTTTAATCATAACTATTTTAATGAAAAATAATTTTTAAATAATTTTTTACTATTTTTTTATGGTGTTTTATTTTTTAAAAAATATTTTTAATATAATTTTAATTTCTAACAACACTAATTTTAAATTTTAAATCATAAACAATTTTTTTATAAATATTTTTTAAATTTATTTTTTAATTAACATTGATAAGGTATACAATTTAATTATATATGTATTATATTACATTACCTTATATTATCTATATGTGTTTTTATATATTTGAAGAAAATCATTTACGATTAGTCAAAAAATATTATTATTAAAAAAACAACTACAATAATAAAATCTAATAAATTATTCTATATAAAAAATTAAATGATTTAAATAAATTATGATAAACAGTATTCTCCTACTTGTATATATATATTCTATGTAATTTAGTTTCTTAAAATTTTTTGTATATACTATTTGTTCTTGTATTGAAGATCAAATTTAATCTATATTACGGGTATTAATTATATTAAATTATATTGTTTAATGGTTGAAATTCAAAATTCACTCCAGTTTGCGTTATATAAATTTATTTTTTGATTTTGAATTTCTATCATATATTATATATTTCAATATATTGTACATATAATAAAATTATTTCTTTCTTATATCAGTTTGCATAAGAAAGTTATTAATATTCTTATTATATTTTTTAATTATTATTAATAATCAAGAGGAATTTATTTTAACAAAATATAAACAAGTTTTCTAAGAAATTGTCTTTCTATTTTCAGTATATACATAATGATGATATGAATGATGATAATATCTTCATTAACATCAACTCCACAAATATATCAATTTATTTTATAATTAAAAATTTTTTAAATCATTATATTCTTAATTGTTATTTTATAAATTTTTGTGAGATTATAATTTAAAATAATAAAATTTAAAATTAGTCGCGGATTAACGACGGAATAAAATTAGCGACGGAATTAGTAACAAAAACTTCTGTGACAAACAATTTAGTAACGGAATTTAGTGACGGATAGAAATTCTGTCACTAATCCGTTGAAAAAATTAGCGACAGAATTTCCGTTGCAATTCCGTCAGAAATTAGTGACGGAATTTGTTTTCGTCACAAATTCTGTTACTAATCAACTGTTTTTTTGTAGTGTGGGACTTGAAAGTGAGTTATGTAACTTGGCACTTAGAAATTAAAGTCAACAGTTTGATATCTATAAAGATTTGTTATACTTACTTGCTTAAGGTGCATTTACCTGTTATTGCAGAGGCTATTTCCAAGAAAATTCTTGACCTGATGAATCTTGAAGGGCTTACATGTGAAAATGTGGCAAGCCATCTACAAGTATAATTTCCACTTGCTTTCATTCATTTTTGAATTTTTGTGGCAGGCGCAAAGCCTGAGCTGGGGATTGAACCCCAGACCTAGTGCCACAAAGGGCCCAGTGGTCTATGGCCCACTTTCTTTCATTTTGATAGAACTTAACGTCACGATTAAGTTGTGCTTGCTTTTAGATTAAATGAGAACAAACCAACAGGGGTTGGTCTAAGTGATAAGTGACTTGGTACCGCTTAAGTGAGGTCTCGAGTTTGAGCCTCAGCGTATGTAGAAATCCCTGTTGGGAGACTCACCCACCACAGCCAGGTGCGCGACACGGGTCGGATCCAGATGTAGTCGGAGCAAAGCTCCGGTGAACTGGGTGGGCAACCAAAAAAAAAAAAAAAGAACAACTTGTTAAATGTATTCAATGCCTGATGTTTGTCTGACTTAAGCTCACTGTCATTTTGTGTTGCAGAAATATAGGGTCTATCTTGAAAAGGCAACTGAACAAGCTAAAATTGCTGTTGCATTAGATTAGTTTATCACTTTCCTGGTCAGTTGAGATGCACAAGAAATTTGTTGCTGCAGTTTTTCAACTGGGATATGAAAGTGAATTTATGTAACCTGGCACTTAGAAATTAAAGTAAAAGAGTTTGATATCTATAATGATTTTTTATGCTTGCTAGCTTAACGTGCATTTGCCTGTTACTGCAGAGGTTGTTCCTGAGAAAATTCTTGACCTAATGAGTGTTGAAGGGCTTACAAGTGAAAATGTGGCATGCCATCTGGATAGAACTTAACGTCAAGATTTAATCGTGCTTGCTCTTAGATTAAATGAGAACAAGCTCTTGAATGTTTTCAATGTCTAATGTTTGTTTGACTCAAGTTAACTGTCATTTTGTGTTGCAGAAATATAGGAGATATCTTAGAAAGGCAACAGAACTAGCTAAAATTGCTGCTGCATATTGGGTAGTGGATCATCATAGTTAGGTTGACAATGTGCTTGTTGAGAGCCAAAGGCCATACATTCTTAGGTTTTGTTATGTTAAGAGTTTGATTGAATAAGAGCTCCCAGTCAATTGTTTCATAATTCATGATGAATAATATTTCATTACCATAGGTTTTATGGAATTCTTGGTAAGCCTTCTTTTATATGACTCTCATCAAGTGGGGCTCAAGCACACTTTCAGCCTAAAATAAGTTTTTTTTAAAAAAAATTATTATAATTAACTAGGTGGTATGAAGCAAGTTTTATTTTTGAATTATTTAATTAACTATATGGTATCCTTTGTATATTACATAAGGTTTGAAGTATGACTTAAAAATAGTGCAATTTGTTATAAAACTCTTACAAGACATAATTTCTTGCACATTCTTGTAATATGCAATTAGGGCTTGTGTACACCATGAATTTATCATAAGTCGTGCCTCTTACATTGGTAATATCATACTAAATGTGGACATCTCTTTTAGTGGGAGTTCTAGCTTTGATTTGTCATATTGTAAAGGATTAGTCCCTTTCCTTATATCTAATTCCTATTAATAACACATGATCAATCTTACGACTTCTTTAAATTTGTGGAAACAATGGTGTCATATTCTCATATGACTTTCATGCATAAGTGAAATTGGGTGGTGACGATGATGTATGCCATTTATTTTACTTGGATGAGGATGTAGATCATTTTTTTTGTGTGCCTTTTTTAAAGTAAACATGTAGGCTTCTTTGGGATGAGGGGAAAAAAAGGTAAAGAGGAGAGAATATTAAGAGAAAAATGTTTTAAAAATAGTTAAAAGTATCATTTTTTTAATTTTGTTTGATAATATTCTTTCCTCCTTATTTTTTTCTTGGAAGAATCTAATCCTAATAAGCTGGAACACAACCAAAGATGCAAAAGTTTTTGTTAAAAAGAAGATGATGGATGAGGACATCTCCTGTTGTTAACCATTTATTGTTAAATATGTATTGATCAGTTTCCATGGGAAAAAAGGGAGGTTAGCCTTAGGCAAAATATTTACCCTCTATAATATTTCCTCCAATCCTAAATGTACAAGTTTGTTTTGATCATAAATATAAAATATGAATCTCCTTTAATTCTGTCATTTGTCATTTATTTGCTAAACTATCCCTCTTAATATGTATAAATATAATTGATTAGGATATTTTTCTAATTTAAAAGGTATATTTTAAGAAATACAAAATACTTTTTGAATAAACAACTAACTTATCTAATTTATTTAATCTAATTTAGTCTAATATCTAAATGAGTTAATTAAAGGCATTTAGGATCGTAAAGAGTAATTCCTAAAGGCAATCCGTGGATCAACAGTCACAACATAAAACATGAGAGATACTTAGATATGTATTTTATTTTTACATATAGTTTAATAATAATATTTTAAAAATAGGACGCATAATAAAATGCGCACAGGCACGCACACACATATAGATATTGATAACATAACTAGCATATAAATCTCATCGACGATGACTGAATTTTATCGATGTAAAATTACCTAAATGAACGATAAGAAATTTTCTGTACAATTTAAAATAAGTTTTAATTATTAATTATTGAGTCTAATTAATAAATTTTTTTGAAATTTTGCAAATTTTAAAATTCTAAAAATCAAAGATCTGAGGAGAATGATTTAAGATCAATTTTCTGTTATTTTACTATACCTGATGCAAAACCTTAAAAATGTACGTAAAAATTTAGACTGATAAGTGAAACATTTAATTACTAATTATGCAGAAAAATGTTGCAAAATTTTGATATTTTAACTATATGATGTAAAATAAAATAACAACATGAGATAATGCAAATTGTTTTAAATTTGACATTAATAATAAATGATATTATTATATAATTTTTTTAAGTAAATGTGAATTTAATTATTTTAGAAACGAATAAAAAAGCCAACGAAAGGATAAATAAATGAAAATATATTTGCTAACTTGAAAAAGGCACATTATAGAACTCAAAAATTGAAAAAATAACAATAAAGAAAATTAAAACATAATTAGAATATATAAATAAAAATAAAAAATTTTCATTCTAAATATCGATCATTTAGTTTTTCATTTATTATCATGCATTCATCTTTGTCCATACCATATTTTGTTATATCCATTCATATTTTTCATATGCAAAAGTTTGATAAAAGGAAAGCATGTTATATTCCCTGATTTATAAGTTTTATTTAATAGTGATCAATAATTTCCTAAATTTCTTGAATATATCAAAGTATCTCAGAATTTAATCTTAATCAGGTATGAAAGTTAAAAAAAAAAAAACTCCTAAATAGATGAATGAAAATTCAAATAATTGAAGATAATGGATTAAAATATGTGTTGTCAAAAACAAATTGATGATAAAGAGATAAGAGAAAATCTATATATGTTTAAATTATTATTTTTAAATTTTGTGGAAAAGAAACCTAGACAATATATTTTAATATTTAAATCTTGAGGGATAAAATTTTATCTTAAAAACATTTCATAATAGAAATATGACTGCTTCATTTTTTTTTTGGTTGCCATTTAGACATTCATACTCATCTTCTCCTCCAGCTTATTTCGTTATATTCATTAATAATTTTCACAAGGGAAAAAAGCAGATAAAAGGAAACTAAGGGATATATTTTGATTTATTTATTTGTTTGGCTACTTCTATGATTTATCTTTAATAGTCATTATTAAAGATTGCCTAAATCTTTCACTATCCAAAATCTCTAAAGTTAATCTTATCTTAATCATATATTAGGAATTAATGTGAGAAAACTTCTTCCACCACCTAACTCTTATAAATACAAGACGAGTCAATTCTTTCTCCATGTTAAAGTCTAATTGTTTACCTTCATTATTATTTGTCGTCATGGAAGCAAAGCTTATTGCTTTCTTATGCATTTTTGTTTCTTTACTTTCACTCTTTTCCTTATCTCACTCTGAAGATGTGGATCTTAATGTGAAGGTGGTGACTTCAATAGCCACCACAGATGAAAATTTCATCTGCGCAACTTTAGATTGGTGGCCTTCTGATAAATGTGATTATAATCAGTGCCCTTGGGCACGAGCAGGCATGTTCAATCTGGTAATTAGTTTATGTTTATATGTACAAGTTTTATATTTAGGTCTTTATATTTTTATTATTGATATTAATTATATTTAGATTTTTGTTATGACTGTGTTTGTTAGATGATTTTGGTATTCATCAGTAGAATGCAAATCTGAACTTTTGTTCATAAACTATTCTGGTTATACTGAACCTAATCGTACTAGTTATTGGCTATTGATCTTCATCTTCTCCTAATATAATTCTATTCATTTTAGAAAAAAAAAATAGAGCTTATAATTGTGTGTTCCTTGGCTTTGCAGGATTTGAAAAACAAGATTCTATTAAATGCAGTAAAGGGTAAGTGTTTAATTATTTTTATTATTTGTAATTTTATCATTCTAGTACACTCAAGTTGAAAATAATGATAGCGGAGACGAAGAAAAAACTCTTTCAGGATTCTTTTCACCACCCCCCGGGGGATTTTTTTTTTGTTTTAAAAAAATCTCAATGGTTTCACATATAAAATAAAATAATTATTTTCTACTACAAACCGCTCAGAATTTGGATTTAGATCTCATCATTTTAATTTGTCCTATTTTTTTTCAAAAAAAGTTAGGGACAGATAAACCCATGGTATGTGGTATGCTTTATTTAAATGGCATGTCTCATTTGAATGTAGGAAATTTACTTGAAAGATGTGTTTCCCTCCCTCCCTGATCACTATCTACTTCTAAAATTTAAAAAGAAACAGAGAAAAAAAAAATATAAACTTAATCTCGTAATCATATCAGAATTAGATTAATAACTTTTTTATTATTTTGGCAGCATTTAATCCCCTGAGAATAAGACTAGGAGGATCAGTCCAAGATCAAATTGTGTACCAATTTGGGGGCATGAAAATATGTCCCCCAATGACAAAGGATAAGGATGGCTTGTTCGGTTTCAGCCAAGGTTGCCTCAATCGTACCCGTTGGGACCAAATCAATCACTTTGTCAAAACTACTAAGTATGTACATCTCTCTCTCTCTCTCTCTCTATATATATATATATATATATCCATGATTTTATGTGAGACGAGTCATACATACATAATTTATGACTTATCATTTTATTATGACTAATATATATTAGAGTAAAACTCACATTTGGATTAAATGAGCTGACTGGGAAGAAGAAGTCTCAGGAAGAGTCCCAGGAGGGCACTCCTCTTTGGGAAGGAGACTGGGACTCAAGCAATGCTGCCAGTCTCATGGCTTATACTGCCTTGAAAGGGTACAAGATTGATTCTTATGAATTAGGTAACTCTATATCATGTTCATTTATGTGTTTTGACTGAAGGTGTATGTTTTTGATGGACTATATTTGTGATAATTAGTTTTAATGCATTAGCAATAATGGGCTTTAATTAAATCATCATCAGGAAATGAGTTGTGTGGTACTGGAGTTTCTGCAAGAATCGAAGGTGTTCAGTATGCAAAAGATATCACTAAACTCAGAAAACTAGTGAATGCTTTATATCCTGATCCCCAAACAAGACCAAAGGTGCTAGGTCCTGCTGGTTTCTATGATAAGGAATGGTTCAATACCTTCTTGGAACATACTGGACCTGGTGTTCTTGATGGAGTCACCCACCATATTTATAACCTTGGTGCTGGTAAGTGCACAAATTTTATTCTATTTTAATTGCTATATATCCAAATGCAATTTCTACATTCACTTTTGTGATCAATGTAAAAAGATTTGAGTCATGATTTAGTTATGGTTGGCTTGTTTCTCTATTTGTCGGGCAATTCCACGAACATGTGGTGTTCATGACAAAATGTTTGACAAACCTTGACTATAAATGCAGGTGTGGATAAGACCTTGATTAACAAGATCCAAGACCCATATTTCTTAAGCCAGGTTGCTCAAACATTTAAGGATATATCAACCGCGGTGAAGGAGTATACACCATGGGCTCAACCATGGGTCGGTGAATCTGGTGGAGCCTATAATAGTGGAGGCAAAGACGTGTCACATACTTTTGCCAATGGCTTCTGGTGTAGTGACACCCCTTATTAATTATTTTCTTATGCAATTTTAGATCCTTTCTTGAACAAATTTCAAGAATGTTCTAACTTTTCTTAATGATCAAATAGGTACTTGGATCAACTAGGCATGACTTCGACATTCAACCACAGGGTTTATTGCAGACAGACACTGATTGGAGGAAACTATGGTCTACTTAACACTACATCTTTCATCCCTAACCCAGATTATTATGGGCATGACTTCTAATTCAAGCTTGTTTATAAAAAGTTATTTTCCTTAAGTGATGTGATTAATTAATTTCTTTCTCAATGACAGTGCCTTGTTATGGCATAAGCTTATGGGATCAAAAGTTCTCTCTGTACACCATGAAGGATCTCCATATCTGCGTACATATGCTCATTGTTCCAAGAACAACGTAAGCTCCATTCATTCATTCATTTATTGATTTCCAGAAACAATAAATAACACTTTTTTGTCGTTTGAATCTAAAATCCCAGTAATAAAAATTCATACTTTTCTGGATACTCGCAGGCCGGTGTGACTTTACTACTGATAAACATGTCGAATTCAACTTCCTTCAATGTGACTGTTAAGCCAGACATGAATCTATACCCAGACCAAAGTTCAGATTTGAAGAAGAGAGAGGAGTACCATTTGACACCTAAAGATGGGAACATTCAAAGCGACATCGTTTCGTTGAATGGAAAAGCTTTGAGATTGACAAAGTCTCATGATATTCCTGCCATTAAACCAGTGCTTGTGAATCTTTCTTCTCCCATCACTGTGGCGGCTGATTCCTTTGTATTTGCTCGTCTCAGTTACTTGAACGCACCTGCCTGTGCTTAGTTCTATCATATTGTTTCCTTTGAACAGTTTTTTTTTGGGTTTTAATTGTTTTTCCAAGGATGTTTTTAGTGGTTTACTTTTTTTTTGCTTGATTTTCCGTAGGCTTTCAATAGGCAGTTATTGTATCTTTCTTTCTTTCTTTGTTTTTTCATTAATGCAATTATTGTATCTTTATTAAGGGACTGAATATCATAGAATCAGGATTTTGCTGTTGGCCGTTATTTCTCTGTGCTATCCATTTGCTCAAACTATGCAATAGTAAATTATTGATTAATCATTAGTAAATATATATACCATGATATTTAATCTGAATTGTCCATTCAATTTGTTATACATGCAATATACAGTCATATGTATATAGTTTGTATAAATTTTATATCAAAATGATATAGCAATTAATATTCTGAGTATGTATTTATCATATACTTGACATAATATATATATTTATAGACAATGAAGATTTTTTTATTTTCAAGTAGTAGAAGATATAATAGTACAAATAAGTTTGTTCTTCATACCTTGTGTGTGTGTTTGTGTGTGATTAAGCGATGATCATATAGTTAACATGATATTTATATATTTGTTGTGGTAAAACAGATCCGTAAATTCTAAAAGAAGAGTATTGTTGATATAATTAACAACTTTATCTCTTAAGGAGCCGTTTTTATTATTCCTATATAAAATGTAAAAAAATTATAAATTGATCATATATCATAACTAGAACAAAAATGATCAAGAATATAAAAAATTTAAAAGAAAATAGAAAGATAGTTAATGTATTTTACCTTAAATTATTAATGACTTTTTCTCTTTTATTGGAATTTTAACAATTTTTAATCCTAAATTATATTTGTACGGTACGGCATTCAGTTTTGTCCAATACACACACGTGAGTGATAAACACTCCAATGGAGTAAAATTTATATAATCTAGGCACCAAAATTTTCTATTTCAGTTAGCTTTAAATGAGATTTTTCCTATTTAATATTTAAAATTATTATTAGTCAATTTAAATTTGGTATTGTTAGATTTTAAATGAAAGATAACTAAATTTTTCAACATAAATTTTTATTTCTAAAATCTGAAAATTTTATTCAGAAATCTCTTCTAATTGCCAAATTATCCAACGGAACAATAATAAATGCAAGTCACATGTATTAATTAGAGAATTCTCAGTTAAAATATGTTTCGTGCAAAATCCCTACAATTACGGCTACATTTATTTGAAATTAGCGAACTTATTCTAAAAAAATAATCATATATTTAAGGAATTGGATGGAAAATTTTATTACTCGGCCCTAAATATAAGACCTATTTTGTAATATAATACACTATAAAATGAGTCTTATATCTACGCTAAGGGGGAATATTATTTTTCTAACAGAAAACGTTATTATTAAATTGTGATCAGGAGGTTAATTGATTGAGGTTGATAATAATTGCTTTATTGTTTGTTGTATAAAAAAAATCATATATTTAAGGAATTGGACGGAAAAAATTATTAATTTTTTCCAACAGAAAAATTTATCATTAAATTGTGATTGGGAAGTTATTTGATTGAGATTGGTAATAATTGATCACACTGAAATTGATAAAATGAAAATTCAAATTTCGGATCGTTGTAAGCAAACGGCTATATATCTCAAGACGATCAGCGTCCATCTAATTGAATTTAACGGTCACTTATCAAACTTATGGCTTGGTGGTTGGAAGTGTATTGCTTCGAGAGTTCAAATCCGGCAATCTGACTCACTCAGTTGAATTTAACGGTCATCAATGGCGGATTTGCCTAGTGGCTCTGCGAGCTTCTGGGCTCATGCTAACACTCTCCGTCAGAAAAACTCGGCTTCACAGGTTCCTCCCTCCCTCCCTCCCTCTGTTCCATTTCTTAACTTTTCATGTTCTTTGGGGACTCTAGACGAAGCTGTTGGTCTAAGCATTGTAAATCCAGAGGCTCGTTCAGAGCTTTTAACTGCTATATGTTAACTTTGGATACAAAGGTTTTTGAAGCAGCCTTGCTGATTGTAGTATAAGTTCATAAGTTCATAACCTATCGAGTGAAACTGGGATTATTTTCTTCCAGGATTCTTGTGTAGATTTGTTTAGAGTCTGGAACGCATGTATTTCAATTTGATGGGTTTAACACAGATACCTCTCATTCTTAAACTTATTGCGCCTGGCAAAATACATTTTTTGTGGGTTTTTTCTGATGATAATACACATTTTCTTCCATAATTCTCATATGTAGATTGGTTTAGAGTGTGGTATGCATGTATTTCAATTTGATGTGTTTGAAACAGATACCTCTCATTCTCAGGCTTATTGCGTCTGGGAAAATACTTTTGCTGTGGGTTTTTTCTGATGATGATACACATATTTTCCATGATTCTTATATGTAGATTTGTTTAGAGTCTGGTATGCATGTATTTCAATTTAATGGGTTTGAAACAGATAACTCTCATTCTTAAACTTATTGCGTCTGGGAAAATATATTTTCTGTGGGTCTTTCTGATGATAATACACATATTTTCTTCCATGATTCTTATGTAGATTTGTTTAGAGTCTGGTAAGCATTTATTTCAATTTGATGGGTTTGAAACAGATACACCTCATTCTTAAACTTATGGCAGCTAGGCAAATATATTTTTTGTGGGTTTTGTCTGACGATAATACACATATATCTTTGTTTAAAGAAACAAAATGTAAAGATAAACATACGTCTGTCATTTTATTATTCCCATTTGTCCTTTGCAACTAGTCAACATTTCTTGCAAATTTTGTGTTTTTCCATTGCCGACTTCTTGCAAATTTTGTTGACATGTTAAAAGAACAAATAATCAATGCATATTTCTCTTCAACATACATTTTTTTTCAATGATCATTATAATCCTGGTCAGTAATTTTAATTTATATAACCGATACTACCTTTTTTTCCTTATCCGTAACTGTGATTTATGTGGAAAGACGGCATTACTGCAGAGCCAGATGTGATGGTTCAAAACATTATTGAGGACACTGAGTTCATCATCTTGGCTAGTGACGGCATCTGGAAGGTAACGTTTTCCATTAGAATATTTGCATATAATGAACTCAAACAGTATTTTCACATTTGACGTTTTGATCTTACCAAAGAACTTGATAATAAGTTGATAACAAACTCTGCCTGTTGATTGTTATTGCCCTAGCGAATTGGATAAATCAGGAATGAGGTGTGGTTGCATTTGTACTAAACAGAGATGGCAATCAGATTAAGTCACAATTACAAATTGTGCAATTCCTAATGCTCCAGATCAATGGCCTCCACTGTTACACTTGCCCCCATAGGTTCATGCTTGTTGTTAGATCAAATAATACAATCTTAACAACTCTAATAGTTTATTTATGAGATCATCTCTTCCGGCTATTCTCAGCATGATGAACAAGATTCCCACAGGTATCTATCGAATTCCTTCAACACAGGTGGCTCACTGTTTTCTAGTTCCAAGGGCCTTTTCCAGAGTATGATACTGATAACTTTTTTAATTCTCTTTACGTAACTTAAACCGTTTTACACTCAGTGCTGTTTCTTGTGATTGTGATTATTCAGTATGCCAAAGTTTCCTATTACGAAAATGTTTTGTAGTAATTGAAGCTACAAATAAGTAGGTTTCACTTGAGATTTAGTCGAATCATAGTTTTAAGTTAAATTACGTGGCAAATTGGGTATATAGAGATAAAATTTGTTCTGGTGTTCTTTGACTTGTTGAGTTGTTAATTGTTAAGGGGTTGATGTGATTAGGGAAAAAAAAAAGAACAAGTTAGTAGTGAGGGCTAACAGGAAGCCACATAATTGACCTCCACTGTTACATCTGCTTGTTATTTATTCCGTTTTCAAATGATTTTTTCAGAAGTACAGGTAGTGCCTTGTAACTTTCTCTTAACTGACACTAATATGTATATATTTCAGTGTTCGCTCTTTTGCTTTTACATATTCTTTACTGTCTTAGTTGATGGATTTTACTGTCTCAGATGTCGTAACCACGTGTATGTATACACACACACGCACACAAATTACTGTTACATCTGCACAGGTTCGTGCTTCTTGTTAGACCAAATAATACAATCTTAACAACTCCAATAGTTTATTTATGAGATCATCTCCTGCGGTTATTCTCAGCATGATGAACAAGATTCCCACAGGTATCTATCGAATTCCTTCAACACAGGTGGCTCACTGTTTTCTAGTTCCAAGGGCCTTTTCCAGAGTATGATACTGATAACTTTTTTAATTCTCTTTATGTAACTTAAACCGTTTTACAATCAGTTTTGTTTCTTGTGATTGTGATTATTCAGTATGCCAAAGTTTCCTATTACGGAAATGTTTTGTAGTAATTGAAGCTACAAATAAGTAGGTTTCACTTGAGATTTAGTCGAATCATAATTTTAAGTTAAATTACGTGGCAAATTGGGTATATAGAGATAAAAGTTGTTCTGGTGTCCTTTGACTTGTTTAGTTGTTAATTGTTAAGGGGTTGATGTGATTAGGGGAAAAAAAAAAAGAACAAGTTATTAATGAGGGCTAACAGGAAGCTAATGCATAATTGGCCTCCACTATTACATCTGCTTGTTATTTATTCTGCTTTCAAATGATTTTTTCAAATGGACAGGGTCGTGCCTTGTAACTTTCTCTTAACTGACGCTCATATATATACATTTCATTGTTCACTCTTTTGCTTTTATATATTCTTTACTGTCTTAGTTGATGGATTTCACTGCCTCAGATGTCGTAACCACGTGTATACACACACACAAATTTCTTTGGAAATATGTTTGAAAGGTTGGTGAATTTCAGATGATATTAACTGGCTCATCTTGAATAATAGCTTGTCATTGACTGCTTTTAACTGTAGCTTGATTATACATTTTTTTCCCAGTTGATTCTACCTTAAAACAATTGATATTTCATATAATACTTGCTTATTTCATATAATCCTGACTTCATTATTTTTTAAGGTTCATTTGAAACATTTGGACAATTATTATAATCCTGTGGAAGATATCTGCTAATAAATTCTCTAAACAAAAAAGCATCCAATACTTCATTTTTAAGGTTAGATGTCTTTAGGTTGTTGAAATCAATAATTACACATATGATTGTTGAAATCAAATGTCGACCTTCAAAGAAATGGCTAATACTTAAATGTTATTTTTGTTTGCAAAGGAAATACTAGAACCTAAGAGACCCCATTATTAAGACTTGATGTGGTTTCTCTTCTAGGTGCCTCTTTCTTGGTCCTCCTGCAATTTTTCTTTGCATATATATCTAATTACAAAAAAGGGGTTCTAATAAATAATTAGTTGATTTGAGGCACCTATGTTTATTTGTCAGTATAGTTTCCTTAAGATCCATGATCAAGAAACAATCTTACAATGAATTCTTTAATTTTTTTTTTTAAATTTTCACATAGACCTTATATTCTTTCTTTACCATTTATCTTCTTGACCTCTGAAAGCAACCAAATGATTACTTATTTTAGATTTTCTTTGCATGCATTTAATTATGTAGATAGATAATTATTTTACTACTTGTAGGACAATTCATGTGCTAAGAGTTAGGGACATTAACATCTTACATTGATATGACAAAAAGTGCTAGGCAGTTATTCTCGTATACTTAACTGTTTTAGGCATTTATGTCCTATCTTATTAGTGAACGCATTTTTTACATTTATCAGTACATAAGAAGGAAAAGAAACTCAAAACAATGATTAAAATGTGTGCTCTTGGTGACATATTAGATGATATCATTCCTATTAGTTATCTAATGTGTCTTATTTTGTCATATTTGGCTCATTCTGTGATAAGCATACAAGCATTTGAACTACTTTACACTTTTGACATTTTGGATTCACTTTGATGCATTTGACTTCATTTATATTATACTATTCAATTGTTTTTTATTGCTTCTCCACAAACTTGCAAATTGAACTGTTATTTCTTGTTTCCTCCATGTTTTCAAATGTTAAAGACAATAGCTGTAGTTTTTACAATTAACCTTTTGAGTTATTCATAACTAAGGGGTTCAGATGACTTTTGTTTGATATGATATGATATGATGTCATGGGATATAGGCTTTAGCTGACTTTCTTTTCAATTCTATTTTTATTTTATTCAACATATACCATTTCCTACTAAGTTACACAAGCACACATACAACTTTGCTTGGAAATATGTTTGAAAATACCTTTAGAATGAATACCTCTAATATCATGGGTAGCTTTTGCAAGAAATACCATGGTGAGTTAGTATATTTATTATTTATTTATTTAGAATTTTCTCTTGCGAGTTTCGTTTGTATTTCTCTTATTCTTTCATAATCTCACAATCTAGAGATGTTCTCTTGCTCATTTTGTTCGTAATTATTTCATGAAATGAAACACTTTGTTGACTCAACCATCAAAATGATCCAAAGTATAAAATACTACTTGTATTCACAATTTATCATATCAGATGTGATTATAAACAAACACATGATTATTCAAGGCTATTTGAGGTTGGTGAATTTCAGATGATAATAATTGGCTTATATTGAATGATAGCTTGTCGTTCACTACTTTTAATTGTAGTATGATCATACATATTTTTTTCCTAATTAATTCTACCTTAAAACAATTGATATTTCATAAAATGCAGAATGAAATAAAGAACTTTTAGAAACTTGGATACAATATTTGCTTATTTTATATAATCGTAAATATCATATTTTGTAGTATTTGACTTATTCTTTGATAAGAATACAAGCCTCTGAACTATTTTATATTTTTGACATTTTAGATTCACTTTAATGCATATGACTTCATTTACATCATAGTATCCCATTTTGTTGGCATTTTTTGTTTTCTCCGTGTTTTTAAACGTCAAAGACAACTCTAGTCTTGATAGTTAAGTTTATGATGAGTTATTGATAACTAAGGGGTTTAGATGACTTTTGTGTGTGATATTATGATGTCCTTGGATCTGGGCAAGCCAGATTTCTTTTCAATTCTTTTTTGTTCACAAGTTGGCTGGCTAAGGAATGATACCCCATCTTTTTTGTTTTTGTTTTATTGGATGTGCTTGTTTTATCAGGTTGGCATTTTTTTTCTATATGGCTAGATGATGATGTTAATAGCCATAACAATATCCATAGAGTAATTGTTTTTGTTCACATTAGCATATGTTTCAATCTTTTTATGATAGAAAGGAAACAATTTAATCATTGATTTTATTGAGCTTTCCTTCTTCTTTTTTTAACATTTATTGTTCCATTAGTTATGATATATAGTATTTAGAAGTTATAAACCGAGATGTCTAATTTTAGAGTGGAGTGACATTATTCTATTTTTTTACTTCCCTTTATATGGTAGACCTTCTCTTTAATTATTTCATAATAAAACCTCATATTTATTGATATCTTTTCTAAGGGATTAAACTTGTGGTAAGCTTATTATAGGCTCTATGCTACCTTGTTCTAATTTTAGTTTGCTCACTTGTTCAAGAGTTCAATAATTTAGTGAGAATTCATGAGTTTTGTTTGAGCCTAACAGTTAGTTTCTTGCAATATAAGGAAGAATTCTATCCTGGCTTGCTAATAAACATTTATAAGTAACAACATCAACAAGGTAAGGAGGTGGTAAGTGGTAAATATTATTTTGGTTATCTTAGAGTCAGCTATCATGTTATCACCAATGCAATGTGATACGTCCCAGGTCTGAGGGGTGCAGATGAGGTTTAGCCAAGTGATACCCAAAGTCTGTGGAGATTGGGGGCCCTATATTCGAGATTACTTGAAGGAACTGGCTTACATTTATGCTATCAACTTAAACTTTTGGCATGATGGTTAGTGTTTTGTTATTAAGATTAAGTTCGGCCAAGTGGTACCTAAAGTCGATAGAGACTGGGGGCACATGCTTGAGCTTACTTAAAGGAAATGGGTTACGTCTATGTTATCAGCTTAAACTTTTGGCATGATGGTTAGTTTTTTTTTCTTAAGATTAGGTTCAGCCAAGTGGTACCTAAAGTTGGTGGAGACTGGGGGCCTATGTTTGAGTTTACTTAAAGGAATTGGCATACGTCTATGCTATCACCTTAAACTTTTGGCATGATGGTTAGTATTTTGTTCTTAAGGTTTGATCACCTATCATGTTATTAACAATATGATGCGATGCATCCAGGGGTCTGAGGGGTGTGGATTATGTTCAGCCAAGTAATATCTAAAGTTGGTGGAGACTAGAGGACCCATGTTTGAGCTTACTTAAAGTTGGTTTGAGGGGTGTTTAAGCCTCTACTATTAGCTTAAACATTTGGTACGATGGTTGGTGCCTTGTTCTTTGATTTGATATCAAAGCTTGCACGGATTTGATGTTACTTTTGCAAAAGAGATTTGAGGCCAAACCTCCTTTAAGAGCAAGGAAATGGCACATATCGAGTATCGTGTGGACTGGGTTTAATTAGGTGGCAACCAAAGTCGTGCGGACAGGAGGCCATGTCTAAGGTAAGTACTTCATTCTTAAGGTTTGATATCAGCTTAAGTTTTTGACATTATGATTATATCTTCATTTCTAAATCTTTCTACACACTTTAATATACATTCTTACAATCTTCTTGTAAGTGTGAGTCTATGCCAAACAAGCATATTCCCTAAGAATGAAACCATGGTCTAGGCATGTATACTAATCTCTATCATCAAATTCTTTAAAATAATCTCCATCCATCATTATCTCCACCTACCTTAACACCATTTATTACCACCAGAGTCATCATCTTTGTGCCTTATTTAATAACCAAAGTCATTTTCAAATTTTTATAAGGGAAAATTGCAAATAAAGACCCCTCAATATATAAAATAGCCATTAGGGACCCTAAATTTGGAAAATAGCTTCAGAGGACCCGGTCCCAAAATTGCAAATATGAAATGATGGTGGAATGTCCAAAATGCCCTTCTGTTTTTTCTCTTTCTTCTTCTCCAGATCTTCTTCCCTTTCGTTCTTCTTTTCCTCTCTCTCTTCGTTCTTAGTAGGAAAAAATATTCTCACCTTTCGTATCGGATGCTCTCCATATATTATAGCTTGAGATGAAAGTGTATCATCTTTCGATTCACTCTTCCTTGAATCCGTACCCAAAGAGGGGGATTCAAATATTGTCTTCTTTGTTCTATTCTTCCCCCTGACTCATTGATTAGTTTGTAAGTAGAAAATGATGCTAAACACAGAGGGTTTCCATTTAATATTCTTTGATTTGTTCTTTGAGTTTATGTTCTCTTTATTCATAAATGATTGGCAATGTGCGAGTTCAATGATAAGCTTTATTTTGTTGGGAAGCTTTTGGAGTGTGGTGAAACTAAAATTTTATATTCCTTCTATTTTTTGTTTTTAAGAAAATATATAAACAATTGAAATCAAGGGCAATGCAAAAAGGGTAACGTAATAGACTAGAAAACATGAGCTTTGCATTTTTTATTTTGTATAAAAACTTTATGGGAACTTGTCATTAGCCTAACTGAACTTGTCAAGAATCCTATAGCAGAAGTGTTTGCTGTCAAAGAAATATGCATATTCTCATTTCAAGAGAAAATTTTAAAATTGTATGAAAATCTTATCAGAACTTGTTATTGGCCTAAGTGAACTTGTCGTGAATCCTATATCAGAAGTGCTTGCTGTCAAGAAATTTGCAAATTCTCATTTCAACAAAACAATTTCAAATTGTATGAAAACCTTATCGGAACCTGTCATTGGCCGTACTTAACTTGTCATGAATCCTATATCAGAAGTGCTTGCTGTCAAAGAAATCTGCAAATTCTCATTTCAACATAACAATTTAAAATTGTATAAAAACCTTATCAGAACTTGTCATTGGCCTTACTTAACTTGTCATTAGCCTAACTGAACTTGTCATGAATCTTATATCAGAAGTGCTTGCTGTCAAAAACATCTGCAAATTCTCATTTCAAGAGAACAATTTAAAATTGTATGAAAGCCTTATCGGAACTTGTCATTGGCCTTGCTCAACTTGTCATTGGCCTAACTGAACTTGTCATAAATCCTATATCAGAAGTGTTTACTGTCAAAGAAATGTGCAAATTCTCATTCAATAGAACAATTTAAAATTGTATAAAAATCTTATCAGAACTTGTCATTGGCCTTACTTAACTTGTCATTGGCCTAATTGAACTTGTCATGAATCCTATATTAGAAGTGCTTGCTGTCAAGAAATCTGCAAATTCTTATTTCAACAGAACAATTTAAAATTGTATGAAAATCTTATCGTAACTTGTCATTGGCCTTACTGAACTTGTCATTTACTGCTTATCAGAAGTGGCTGCTATCAAAAATCAGCAAAGTTTAATTTCAAGAGAGAAATTTTGAATTGTATGAAAATCTTATTGGAACTTGTTATTGGCCTTATTGAACTTGTCATTGGCCTTACTGAGCTTGTCATTTACTACTTATCAGAAGTGGTTGCTGTCAGAAATCTGCAAATTTTAATTTCAACAAAGAAATTTGAAATTGTATGAAAACCTTATGGGAACTTGTTATTTGTCATACTCAACTTGTTATTTGCCATAGTGAATTTGTTTCTTCATAAATCAATGTGAAAATTCAGTCATTTTGATAGAGAAATTTGAAATTGTATGAAAACCTTATGGGAACTTGTCATTTGTCATAGTAAACTTGTCACTTTTGACAAGGTTTTTATACAATTTTAAGTTGGCAAATAACAAGTTAAGTAAGGCTAATGACAAGTTCTGATAAGGTTTTCATACAATTTTAAATTGTTATGTTGAAATGATAATTTGCAAATTTCTTTGATAGTAAGCACTTCTGATATAGAATTCATGACAAGTTTAGTTAGGCTAATGACAAGTTAAGTAAGACCAATGACAAGTTCCGATAAGATTTTCATACAATCTTAAATTGTTCTGTTGAAATGAGAATTTGTAGATTTCTTTGATAGCAAACACTTTTGATATAGAATTCATGACAAGTTTAGTTAGGCCAATGACAAGTTAAGTAAGGTCAATGATAAGTTCCGATAAGGTTTTCTTATAATTTTAAATTGTTTTGTTGAAATGAGAATTTGCAAATTTCTTTGACAGTAAGCACTTCTGATATAGGATTCATGACAAGTTCAGTTAGGCTAATGACAAGTTAAGTAAGGCCAATGACAAGTTTCAATAAGGTTTTGATACAATTTTAAATTTTTCTGTTGAAATGAGAATTTGCAGATTTCTTTGACAGCAAGCACTTCTAATATAGGATTCATAACAAGTTTAGTTAGGCCAATGACAAGTTAAGTAAGGCCAATGACAAGTTCCGACAAGGTTTTCATACAATTTTAAATTTCTCTGTTGAAATGAGAATTTAAATAGCTCTACAATGTTACTATATATATTGTGAAGATTGAGGTGAAATCTAGAGCATCCATATTGTGGGTACAAAGTTATAATGAGAATCAAAATGATATCAAGACTAATCTCCCTTCTTATTTTATCACAATGTTGCTCCCAATCAATTTACATTCAAATAGTAAATAGGTGGTGTATATTTTCCATTCAGCATATATATCATTAGCTCATCTTATATAATAGTTCCTGCTTCTCAGCTATCTATAGAAGGTGGGTTTGTGAGGATGTATCTTAATTCCTAATATCATTAGGTGGCGTACTGTTACTCATGATCAAGTGAATGAATCATGTCTTTTAGTTACTGCCCACAACTCATAATCAAAGTTACGAGAAGCATTGAATGGATATTGGGTTTTTGTTTTCAGCGAAAAGCAACTTCCAGGTTGAGAGAGAGAAAGATAGAGGAATCTAGCGAGAGAGATGGTAAATGCAATTAAAGTTTTAGAAGGTGGGTTTGTGAGGATGGAGTAGATGAAAATGGAGATGGCAAAAGAAATTGAGAGATGGATATTGAGAATGATTCCTTCCTATTATGAAAGAGAAGAATGAAGAGAGAGAGGAAAAGAAGAACGAAAGGGAAGAAGATCTAGAGAGGAAGAAAGAGAAAAAACAGAAGGGCATTTTGGACATTCCACCATCATTTCATATTTACAATTTGGGACCGGGTCCTTTGAAGTTATTTTCCAAATTCAGGGTCCCTAATAGCTTTTTTTATATATTAGAAGCTCTTTATTTGCAATTTTTCCTTTTAATTATGTTTTTAAAGAATTTTTTTATTATGGAATATCCAATTTTTTGCACCTACCTTATTTCAGCTAGAGAATTTATGATAGACCCTAATAAATTTTACAGTTAAAATAAGTACTCTTCTTGTCCTATTTATATGGTATTTCTAACATATTTTACACATACTAAAAAAACCTTAAACTACATTAACTCTTTGTTTTTATATAACAACTTTTCAACTTTACCTCTATTTAATATATACATCTTTTAAAAAAAACTATCTACACTATAATAAATGAAAAATGATATGGTATATTTATGATAAAAATTTAATAAAGTGACTTATAAATAGAACTAAAAAAAATCTCTCTCTTTCCTATAAATAGGATCAGAGGAGTAGGTCCAAAAATTTAGGTGTTCCACTCCAAAAAAAGTTTAAATGTACTAAAAAATTTTATAGTATTAGTCAGATTTATTTTTAATTTTTAATAACATATGATGTGGCATATTATTAGCTATTAGATCAATTTGTACGCACCATACTGAGACTCTGAGGGACGCTGAGAGGGAGGCTGCGGGTTCGGATCCTCTTAGTGGCCTCCCTCTCAGCGTCCCTCAGAGTCTCAGTATGGTGCGTACAGATTGATCTAGGAGCTCATAATGTGCCACATCATCATGCTATTAAAAATTAAAAATAAATCTGACTAATACTATAAAATTTTTTAGTACATTTAAACTTTTTTTGGAGAAGAACACCTAAATTTTTGGACCTACTCCTCTGATCCTATTTATAGGACAGAGAGAGATTTTTTTTAGTTCTATTTATAAATCACTTTATTAAATTTTTATCATAAATATACCATATCATCCTTCATTTATTATAGTATAGATAGTTTCTTTTAAAAGGTGTATATATTAAATAAAGGTAAAGTTGAAAAGTTGTTATATTTTAATGAAAAGTTGATATAGTTTAAGATTTTTTTTTGTATGTGTAAAACATGTTCGAAGTGTTGTATAAATAGGACCAGAGGAGTACTTATTTTAACTGTAAAATTTATTGGGGTCTACCAGAAATTCTCTAGTTGAAATAAGGTCGGTGCAAAAAATTGGATATTCTATAATAAAACAAATCTTTAAAAACATAATTAAAAGGGGAAATTGCAAAAAAAGACTTTGGAATTGTAAAAACACAGATAGGGACCCTTGACAACTTCACTTTGGGTTTTGACAAGAATAATATACCATGAAGTTGTCAAAACCCAAAGTGAAGTTGTCAAGGGTCCCTATCTGCGTTTTTGCAATTCCAAGGTCTTTTTTTACAATTTTCCCTAATTAAAACTTATTTTTAATTTTTAATTAACAGCACAATAATATGACACACCATGAACTCTCAGATTAATCTCAAACGGCCCTAATTTGGACGCTGAGGGACGCTGAGAGAGGGGGCCGCTGAGAATAACCTCTTCCGCACGAGAGTGGCGCAAGTAACCCAAGCTTCCCTTTTCTTGTTCACCAAATGAGCAAAGGGATTGGTTGCTTCAAGGGCCTGATTAAACGACACTGGGATGTACTCGAGCGAGATGGTTTCGCAGACGATGGAGAAGCAGAAAACGACGCTCAGCCCACATATTTTCACTAACTGGTTCGTCGATTTTATGCTCTAAAATGGGATAACATTCATCTCCATCGGCGGGAGATGGAGCTGAAGATTGCGACCATAGCCAACGCCTAGATACTCCATTATTAGAAAATCTTCCCCTTCCCGATAAAATCAAACTCAGCAACAATCAAGAACTACAAGCTCATTAATCCAGTTATTACAATCAAACCCAGATTTGTAAAGAACCACAAAAATCTAATCCTATGAAAGACGTGACTTCTATGGGTAAAATTTGAAAGACGCCAAGGATTTGAATGGAGGATGATCGTGAGATCAAAGACAGATCTGGAGGATGCAGTGATTTTGACTTGCAAGTGAATGACTGGAAGAAGGCCGAAAGACTTTGAATGATTAGAAGATGACAGATCTGGAAGGAGAGCTCGGGAGATTGTAGAAAGCAATGTCATCCTCCCTTCTCCATTGATTTCAAGTCATTCGCCGACCCACCTTGCCATCATCAGAAGTCAGGAAGATGGAGGCTGTCGAGTCTGGGAGTGAAGAGAGAGGAAAGAGGGTTATATGCTGGGGGCAAAGTTGCCAATTAATTAAAAGAAATTATTATGTAACAGTTTAAAAGTACTTTTAATAATAAAAGCTAAACTCTATCTCTATTTTCTCTTCCTAATGAGAAAGAAATAGTTAAAATTATGAAGAGTATCTGTGAAAAATGAAAATAAATAATTGTACCCTATCAAATTTTGTATTTTTTTTTAATAATAAAGAGATTTTCTGGAAGGGTTCTTATAAAAACCACAAGGAATACTAATTAAGGTAACATAGTAAAGGTAAATTGCATAAGACAAGAGAATATTAATAAATATTTTAATAAAAATTCAAAACAATTGAATAAGGATTAAAGAGTACATTTGCCTTCAAAATTTTCCTTTTATATACTTAATTTTCATTTGGTTCTATTTCTCTTAAAAGTTTAAAAATAATTATGCCAGTGTTTGGATTGACATTCTGGACAAAAAAGTGTAGTATAAAAAAAATAACGTCTTTAAGAGTGGTGTCCTTAGTATCTGTCGTATTTGTTAAAGTCAGCTAATTTTGTTGCATGCAAGATAAATCCACTCACAGTTTCCCCATAAATCTACTAAATCAGCCAACACTGTTACCTCAACTTCCCGATCTCACAATAAAACGTCAGTACATCCCAACAAAAAGTGGTATTCTGAGGACTGCTCTTGATATGGGGTGTGGCGTAGGGGCTTTTCTCCTCTTTAACTTCTTATTGTTTTTTATTCCTTTCGGCCAAAATAACGTATTATTGTTTAACATGTATGTGTCTGATTGGTGTGGCTGGCACACGGACCTGGGTTCACCAATAAGTGACCATCATGTACGTGTCTGATTGGTGTGGCTGGCACACAGACCATTTTTAGGGCATCCACATAGATCATATCAGCTATTTCGCATATTATTGGATATGCTCTGTATAAAGAGATCTTTATTTGATTTTAATGTGTACAGAAATAGAAGCCTTAGGGAGCCCATTCGCAGGGTATTTTCCTAAAGAAGAACATATAAAGCTAATTGTATTACCATATTGATCACAGTGATATGCCAACATCAGCCCAACATCAAACATCAGCTTCCTAAGTGCTTTGAAAGCTACACATTCAAAACAAGTGAGCATTGATTGAGTAATCATGCAAGAATATGGCAAAACAGATCACAAAAAGTAAAATGCTTCATTGTCACTATCTCAAATTTTAGTAATTTTAACTGTAACATCTAATAATCCAAGATGACAACGGAATAAAAAGGTTGCTCCATGTAAAATGCACTGCGGCAGAAATTATAAACAAGCATGAAGAGAAGTGTCAGACTATCTGCTAGAGAGAACCACAAAAATGGATAAAGATGTAGGCAAGAAAATGGCAAAAGTGCTGCATGCACATACAAACGGTAAATCCAGAAAAACAGCTTATGGTCTGCAATCATCAATTACGTTATCATTCAAATAACATCAGAGGAAATAGTTCCAGCAACATTTGATAGAAAACTGCTACACACGCAAAATTGGTCTAGGACATACCCATTTCAAGTTTCGGTAATGCTTTGCTGGGCCATATATTTGATCCACAGTATGATGGATACCTACAGAACATACAAAAGCCTAGGTGATACATATGATCACAAGCACTAGAGTTGAAAACACTTCCTAATTTGGTCATTTAGAGTTAAAAAGTGATAAGAAAACAGAACTTAATGAGTCAGATGACAATTTGACATAATTATATAACCTCTTATGCTAAGGGTATTTTCTATAGAAAAATAATCACTCATTCCAAACGTTGAGAATACAGTAAAGCAAAAGTTGACTCCATATCAGCCATTTTATAGATCTTGTAATAGCCAAGGCCAAGAAACAGCTGAGTAAACAAAACTCTGTTTTGATTTGCCTTCACCGTTGTATCAAAGATGCCTCTGTTGTAGGCCTATCTAGTATAGGATTTGAATAGAAAGAACCTTTTAATAGATCTGCAGTTGAGGAATAAAAGAAGTAGATAAAGATAAAAAGAAACCTCATTTAACAAAAATAAGGAGATAAAAACGCGTCATTGGTTAATTCTACGTTATCACTTCAATGCCTTTTATGACGCTTTAACATATTTTAATACCGTTACACTTTCATGGACTAACATTTTAAGACATACTTAATTTCAAGGGCTAAAACCATGAATTTAAATTTTAAAGAACTAAAACCAAAATGGGACCAAATTTTAAGGAGAAAAAATTATATTAATCCTAATCAGCAACTATTTTTTCAGTTCTTAACACCAAACCTTCTATTAAGTAGGTAATTAAATTATTTTATTTTGTGCGTTAAATTATTAATGAGTTTTTCTCTTTTATTGGAATTTTTAAAATTTTTAATCCTAAATTATATTTGGACGGCCTTCAGTTTTGTCCAATACACACCCGTGAATGATAAACAACTTCAATGGAGTAAAATTTATATAATCTAGGCACCAAATTTTTCTATTTCAGTTAGCTTTAAATGAGATTTTTCCTATTTAATATTTAAAATTATTATTAGTCAATTTAAATTTGGTATTGTTAGATTTTAAATGAAAGATAACTAAATTTTTCAACATAATTTTTTATTCGTAAAATCTGAAAATTTTATTCAGAAGTCCCTTCTAATTGCCAAATTATCCAACGGAACAATAATAAATGCAAATCACATGCATTAGTTAGAGAATTCTCAGTTAAAATATATGTCGTGCAAATCCCTACAGTTACGGTTACATTTATTTGAAATTAGCGAACTTATTCTCAAAAAATAATCATATATTTAGGGAATTGGACGGAAAATTTTATTACTCTTCAATCGATTTGCACTATAAAATGGATCTTATATTTAGAATTAGAAGAATATTGTTTTTCTAACAGAAAATGTTATTATTAAATTGTGATCAGGAGGTTAATTGATTGAGGTTTATAATAGTTGCTTTATTTTCTGTTGTATAAAAAAAAATCATATATTTAAGGAATTGGACGGAAAAAATTATCTTTTTCCAACAGAAAAATTTATCATTAAATTGTGATTGGGAAGTTGTTTGATTGAGATTGGTTATAATTGATCACACTGAAATTGATAAAATGAAAATTCAAATTTCGGAACGTTGCAAGCAATCGGCCATATATCTCAAGACGATCAGCGTCCATCTAATTGAATTTAACGGTTACCTATCAAACTTATGGCTTGGTGGTGGAAGTGTATTGCTTTACTTGCTTTCCCCTCTTGATCCGAGAGTTCAAATCCGGCAATCTGACTCACTCAGTTGAATTTAATGATCATCAATGGCGGATTTGCCTAGTGGCTCTGCGAGCTTCTGGGCTTAGGCTAACACTCGCCTTCAGAAAATTGGGCTTTACAGGTTCCTCCCTCCCTTCCTCTGTTCCATTTCTTAACTTTTCGTGTTCTTTGGGGACTCTAAACGAAGCTGTTGGTCTAAGCATTGTAAATCCAGAGGCTCGTTCGGAGCTTTTAACTACCATATCTTAACTTCGGATACAATGGTTTTTGAAGCAGCCTCACTGATTGTAGTATAAGTTCATAACATATCAAGTGAAACTGGGATTATTTTCTTCCAGGATTCTTGTGTAGATTCGTTTAGAGTTTGGAATGCATGTATTTCAATTTGATGGGTTTGACACAGATACCTCTCATTCTTAAACTTATTGCGTCTAGGAAAATACATTTTATGTGGGTGTTTTTTTTATGATAATACACATTTTGCTTCCGTGATTCTTATATGTAGATTGGTTTAGAGTCTGGTGTGCATGTATTTCAATTTGATGGGTTTGAAACAGATGCCTCTCATTCTTAGGCTTATCACGTCTGGGAAAATACTTTTGCTGTGGGTTTTTTCTGATGATGATACACATATATTTTCTTCCATGATTCTTATTTGTAGATTTGTTTAGAGTCTGGTATGCATGTATTTCAATTTGATGGGTTTGAAACAGATAACTCTCATTCTTAAACTTATTGCATCTGGGAAAATATATGTTTTGTGAGTCTTTCTAATGATAATACACATATTTATTCCATGATTCTTATGTAGATTTGTTTAGAGTCTGGTATGCATTTATTTCGATTTGATGGATTTGAAACAGATACACTTCATTCTTAAACTTATGGCATCTAGGCAGATATATTTTCTGTGGGTTTTGTCTGACGATAATACACATATATCTTTGTTTAAAGAAACAAAATGTAAAGATAAATATACGTCTCTCATTTTATTATTCCTATTTGACCTCTGCAACTAGTCAACATTTCTTGCAAATGTTGTGTTTTTCCATTGCCGACTTGTTGCAAACTTTGTTGACATGTTAGAAGAACAAATAATCAATGCATATTTCTCTTCAACTTACATTTTTTTTTCAATGATCATTATAATCCTAGTTAGTAATTTTAATTTATATAACCGATATTGCCTTTTTTTTTTCTTATCCGTAACTGTGATTTATGTAGAAAGATGGCATTACTGCAGAACCAGATGTGATGGTCCAAAACATTAATGAGGACACTGAGTTCATCTCTTGGCTAGTGACGACATCTAGAAGGTAACTTTTTCTATTAGAATATTTGCATATAATGAACTCAAACAGTATTTTCACATTTGATGTTTTGATCTTACCAAAGAACTTGATAGTAAGTTGATAACAAACTCTGCCTGTTGATTGTTATTGCCCCAGCGAATTGGATAAACCAGGAAAAAGGTGTGGTTGCATTTGTACTAAATAGAGATGGCAATCAAATTAAGTTACAATTACAACTTGTGCAATTCGTAATGCTCCAGAATGGCCTCCACTGTTACACTTGCCCGCACAGGTTCATGCTTTTTGTTAGATCAAATAATACAATCTTAACAACTCTAATACTTTATTTATGAGATCATCTCTTACGGTTATTCTCAACGTGATGAACAAGATTCCCACAGGTATCTATCGAATTCCTTCAACACAATTGGCTCATTGTTTTCTGTTCCAAGGGCCTTTTCTAGAGTATGATACTGATAAGTTTTTTAATTCTCTTTATGTAACTTAAACCGTTTTACACTCAGTGCTGTTTCTTGTGATTGTGATCATTCAGCATGCCAAAGTTTCCTATTAAGGAAATGTTTTGTAGTAACTGAAGCTACAAATAAGTAGATTTCACTTGAGATTTAGTCGAATCATAGTTTTAAGTTAAATTACGTGGCAAATTGGGTATATAGAGATAAAAGTTGTTTTGCTGTTCTTTGACTTGTTGAGTTGTTAATTGTTGAGGGGTTGATGTGATATTTTCAGAAGGACAGGTCGTGCTTTGTAACTTTCTCTTAACTGAC
Organism: Neltuma alba; assembly: GCF_004799145.2. Lineage (NCBI taxonomy): Eukaryota > Viridiplantae > Streptophyta > Magnoliopsida > Fabales > Fabaceae > Neltuma > Neltuma alba. Next base: position 173,312 of record NW_021632793.1, on the reverse strand, counting down.
ACTAATATGTATATATTTCAGTATTCGCTCTTTTACTTTTATATATTCTTTGCTGTCTTAGTTGATGGATTTCACTGTCTCAGATGTCGTAACCACGTGTATGTATACACACACGCGCACACAAATTTCTTTGGAAATATGTTTGGAAGGTTGGTGAATTTCAGATGATATTAACTGGCTCATCTTGAATAATAGCTTGTCATTGACTGCTTTTAACTATAGCTTGATTATACATTTTTTTCCCAGTTGATTCTACCTTAAAACAATTGATATTTCATATAATACTTGCTTATTTCATATAATCATGACTTCATTATTTTTAAGGTTCATTTGAAACATTTGGACAATAATTATAATCTTGTGGAAGATTGCTGCTAATAAATTCTCTAAAGAAAAAAGCATCCAATACTTCATTTTTAAGGTTATATGCCTTTAGATTCACACATACGCTTGTTGAAATCAAATGTCGACCTTCAAAGGAAATGCTAAGACTTAAATTAGAACCTAAGAGACCCCGTTATTAAGACTTGATGTGGTTTCTCTTTTGGGTGCCTCTTTCTTGGTCCTCCTACAATTTTTCTTTGCATATACATCTAATTACAAAAAGGGGTTCTAATGAATAATTAGTTGATTTGAGGCACCTATGTTTATTTGTTAGTATAGTTTCCTTAAGATCCATGACCAAGAAACAATCTTACAATGAACTCTTTAATTTTTCTTTTAATTTTCATATATACCTTGTATTTTTTCTTTACCATTTATCTTCCTGACCTGTGAAAGCAACCAAATGATTACTTATTTTGGATTTTCTTTGCATGCATGTAATTATGTGGATAGATAATTGTTTTGCTACTTGCAGGACAATTCATGTGCTAAGAGTTAGGGACATTAACATTTGACATTGATATGAGCTAGGCAATTATTCTCGTATGTTTAACTGTTTTGGGTATTTATGTCCTATCTTATTAGTGAAGGCATTTTTTACATTTATCGGTGCATAAGAAGGAACAGAAACTCAAAATAATGATTAAAATGTGTGCTTTTGGTGACATATTAGATGATATCAGTCCTATTAGTTATCCAATGTTTCTTATTTTGTCATATTTGGCTCATTCTTTGATAAGAATACAAGCAACTGAACTACTTTACACTTTTGACATCATGGATTCACTTTGATGCATTTGACTTCATTTATATTATAACATTCAATTGTTTTTTATTGCTTCTCTACAAACTTGCAAATTGAACTGGTATTTTTGTTTTCCTCCATGTTTTCAAATATTGAAGACAATAACTATAGTTTTTACAATTAACCTTTCGAGTTATTCATAACTGAGGGGTTCAGATGACTTTTGTTTGATATGATATGATGTTATGATGTCATAGGATATGAGCTTTAGTTGACTTTCTTTTCAATTGTATTTTTATTTTGTTCAAGATATATCATTTCCTACTAAGTTACACAAGCACACATACAAATTTGGCTTGAAATATGTTTGAAAATACCTTTAGAATGAATACCTCTGATATCATGGGTAGTTTTCCAAGAAATGCCAGGGTGAGTTAGTATATTTATTATTTATTTACTTAGAATTCTCTCCTGTGAGTTTTGTTTGTATTTCTCTTGTTCATTCTAGACATGTTATCTTGCTTATTTTGTTCGTAATTATTTCATGAAATGAAACACTTTGTTGACTCAACCATCAAAATGATCCATAGTATAAAGTACTACTTGTATTCACAATTTGTCATATCAGATGTGATTATCGACAAACACATGATTATTCAAGGTTATTTCAGGTTGGTGAATTTCAGATAATAATAATTGGCTTATATTGAATGATAGCTTGTTGTTAACTACTTTTAATTGTAGTATGATCATACATATTTTTTTCCAATTGATTCTACCTTAAAAATGAAATGGAGAACTTTTAGAAACTTGGATACAATATTTGCTTCTTTTATATAATCATGAATGTTATATTTTGTGGTATTTGACTTACTCTTTAATAAGAATACAAGCCTCTAAACTATTTTATATTTTTGACATCTTAGATTTACTTTAGTGCATATGACTTCATTTACATCATAGTATCCAATTTTGCTGGCATTTTTTGTTTTCTCTGTGTTTTTAAATGTTAAAGACAACTCTAGTCTTGATAGTTAAGTTTTTGATGAGTTATTCATAACTAAGGGCTTTAGATGACTTTTGTTTGTGATATTATGATGTCCTTGGATCTAGGCAAGCCAGATTTCTTTTCAATTCTTTTTGGTTCACAAGTTGGCTGGCTAAGGAATGATACCCCATCTTTTTTGTTTTTGCTTTATTGGATTTGCTTGTTTTATCATGTTAGCATTTATTTTCCTATATGGTTAGATGATGAAGTTAATAGCCATAACAATATCCATAGAGTAATTGTTTTTGTTCACATTAGCATATGTTTCAATCTTTTTATGATAGAAAGGAAACAATTTAATCATTGATTTTATTGCGCTTTCCATTTTTTAACATTTTATTGTTCCATTAGTTATGATATATATTATTTAGTAGTTATAAACCCAAATGTCTAATTTTAGAATGAAGTGACATTATTCTCTTTTTTACTTCCCTTTTATATGGTAGACCTTCCTCTTCAATTATTTCATAACAAAACCTCATATTTATTGATATCTTTTCTAAGGGATTAACTTGTGCTAAGCTTATTATAGGCTCTATGCTACCTTGTTCTAATTTTAATTTGCTCACTTGTTCAAGAGTTCAATAATTTTTTCAGAATTCGTGAGTTTTGTTTGAGCCTAACAATTAATTTCTTGCAATATAAGGAAGAATTCTATCCTGGCTAACTAATAAACATTTATAAGTGACAACATCGACAAGTTAAGGAGGTAAGTGGTAAATTTTATTTTGGTTGTCTTAGAGTTAGCTATCATGTTATCACCAATGCAATGCAATATGTCCCAGATCTGAGGGGTGCGGATAAGGTTCAGCCAAGTGATACCCAAAGTCTGTGGAGACTGGGGGTACCATGTTCAAGATTACTTAAAGGAACTGGCTTACATCTATGCTATTAGCTTAAACTTTTGGCATGATGGTTAGTGTTTCGTTCTTAAGATTAGGTTCGACCATGTGGTACCTAAAGACAGTAGAGATGGGGGGCCCATGCTTGAGCTTACTTAAAGGAATTGGCTTACATCTATGTTATCAACTTAAACTTTAGGCATGAGGGTTAGTGTTTTTGTTCTTAAGATTAGGTTCGGCCAAGTGGTACCTAAAGTCGGTGGAGACTGGGGGCCCATGTTTGAGTTTACTTAAAGGAATTGGCATACGTCTATGCTATCAACTTAAACTTCTGGCATGATGGTTAGTGTTTTGTTCTTAAGGTCTGATCACCTATCATGTTATTACCAATGTGATGGCGAAGCATCCAGGGGTCTGAGGGGTGTGGATTATGTTTGGCCAAGTAATACCTAAAATTGGTGGAGACTAGAAGACCTGTGTTTGAGCTTACTTAAAGTTGGTTTGAGGGGTGTTTAAGCCTCTACTATCAGCTTAAACATTTGGTACAATGGTTAGTACTTCATTCTTTGATTTGATATCAAAGCTTGTACGGATTTGATGTTACTTTTGTTAAAAGAGATTTGAGGCCAAACTTCCTTTAAAAGCGAGGAAATGGCACGTACGAGTATCGTGTGAACTGGGTTTAATTAGGCAACCAAATTCGTGCGGACAGGAGGCCAAGTCTAAGGTAAGTGCTTCATTCTTAAGGTTTGATATCAGCTTAAGTTTTTGGCATTATGATTATATCTTCATTTCTAAATCTTTGCGCACACTATAATATACATTATAACAATCTCCTAGTAAGTGTGAGTCTATAATTGACCAAATATGCATACTCCCTAAGAATGAAACCATGGTCTAAGCATGTATACTAATCTCTATGGTCAAATTCTTTAGAATAATCTCCATCCATCATTATCTCTACCTACCTCCACACCATTTATTATCACCAGAGTCATCATCTTTGTGCCTTATTTAATATCCAAAGCCATTTTCAAATTTTTATAACCAAAATCGTTAATATTTAAATGAGCATTTAGGTCCTAAAATGCTCATATGCTCTCTATATCATGACTATATTTTCATATTTTCAATATGTTAAAGAATCCCACCATCTTCAATAACAAGTCAATATTAGAATATCAATGAAACTATTACATTTCAATATCAAATTTTGAAAAATTAGAAAAATTGTTTAATTTATTTAGAAAAATTTTTTAAGTTTAACTAATAAATATAGGTGTATGATTTAATGCTTATCTTTTACAATTTTTTACTATTTTATAAAATGCGCAACTATTTTTTTTAGTTTCTAACATCAAACAATTTATGGAGAAATTAAGTCAAGTTCTCTAATCATGCATGACTATGTGTCTTTTTTCGTTTCACTTAAATTTATAATTAAATATTACTAAATGTTAGTATTTCAAAAATAAAATAGGACATATGTGATAGGAGAATTTGATATAATGGATAAAAAATTTGACTAAGTATCATGCATGAAGTAATTTTATTTTGTCTGTTAAATTATTAATGTCTTTTGCTCCTTTATTAAAAATTTTAAGGGAGAATTCTAATATAGTTCAGCTGAAATATCTAGATTCAAATTAAGGCCTATACTTATAATGAATTTCTAATCAAGCTATGCAGTTTCATTAGAAATTTATGATTGTTACTAAATGACTAGCATGCATCTCTTTAATTGGAAAGAAAAATTGAGTTTTTTTTTTTTTACCCCTTTCAAGTAATCTTTCATATCTTATGATTATTTTGTGAGACTAAAAAACACATAAATATTTCATCGTGTTTAAAATTTGTATATAATAACTAAAACCTTCAAAAATATTTTAATCTAATAATTTAAGTACTTTAAATTACAATATAAGTACCTTTAGAAGAAAAATATTCTTTTTAAAAAATATTTGTAATTGATATAAATAATATTTCAAAACAGAATAAATAATAAATATTTTTTATTTTGTGAATCCAACGTTTACTTAAGTATATAAAACTAAAGTAAATTATAAAAATATAATATTAAAATATTTCATGTGATTAAAATATTTTAAGATCTTAAAATAAATATCTACAAACAAAACATAAAAATATTTATTTTAAGCTATTTATGTTTTAATTTAAATTTTTTATTAGAATATTTTTGAAGCTTAGTATGTATACAAATTTTGAATACTATTAAATCACTTGGGCTTGTTCTAAAAAATAATCATAAGAGATAAGAGATTATTTAGAAGGAGAAAAATAATCAATTTTTTCTATTAAAGAGACGTATTTTAGTCATTTAACAACATCTAGAAATCCTAAATTGAGCCTCATGACTTGATTAAGAATTTGTTAAAAGTGTAGTCTAATTCAGATTTAGATATTTCAGTCATGTTTTATTAAAATTTTTCCAATTTTTAATCCAAAATTATTTTTGATTTGATACATTAGTCTGAAAATGCGATTTCCTTCTTCCAATTCCATCATTTTGACTACAAGTTGTACGGTATTTAATTTTGTCCAATATATATATAGACGCCATTGATAAAATAGCTTCAGTTAAGTAATATCTAGATTGGTTAGCTGTGATTTGTCTAAGGTGACAGGTACTACAAACTATTTCGCCTAAATAAAAATTTTACTCTCTGGATGCATAAACAATATTAAAAAAAATACATTATTGATATGCAAATTATAAATGATACACTTCATCTTTTTTCCCCCAACAAACAATACACTTCTTCTTATATATCTCAGAATCCTTACCAAATATGAGCTCATAGAAAGTGAACTTCCCCAGAAATAGTAAATACATCTTATTGAGTTTGTTAAAATAATACTAAAATACTATAACCTCCTGTCCTAATTATAAAAACTAATTGGCTAATTTAAAGAGATTAAGAAAATAAGTTAAATTAGTTATTTGTAATAAATATATGTTATCTTTCCTAAAATATCCTTACTAATCAAGTGTATTGGTTAGAACTACTATTATTAGAAGGATTATCTTGAAAAAAAAAAGATAAATATGAGAGATAAAGTGGATTAAGGTCATTAAGGATCAGAGGTAGTACATATTAAAACGTTTGCTTTTAAAGGTTTGCAAACAAGGTCTTATATTCATCAACCGATTAGCATGCTAACTTATTAAGAGTTCAGGAATAAATTTGTTTTGAAAGTTTTTATGTTATGTAAAATATAATTAGGATGAGAGCGAAAGGGAAAAGAGCCCGAACAGAGGAAAATAGAGAGAGAGGAAGAGAGATTAAGAGAAAGAGAGGAAAAAGAACAGAGAAAGGTTGAGAGAAATTGGAATGGAATATTGCATATCATCCACATCATAATCTCCTTTACAATAAGGGGATTTACATCTACTTATAGCCATTAACCAACAATGGCCACCATTCTTAACTATCCTAACTAACTTTCTTTTATTTATACAATTACATATCAATACCCCCTTCCCAGAGACCCTTGCCCTCAAGGTACACAGAGCCCTGCACCCAACCAGAGCCTTGAAGCATTTTCATTAGCTGTCCCTTGAACCAAATCTGAACCATAATTGTTGGAGGCTTGATTGAATCAATCCAATGCAGCAACGTACTTGGGCCGTTCTCTTGAAAAACAAAGCCCATATAATCGCGTATAGCATAGTACTTTTGCCACTTAAAGAAGGCAGGAGACAACTGGGCATTTGACTTTTCAAACTGAGCTCTTGCATGCCATGTACACTGTATAACTAGTTTTATCCTTCTTGAAGCATGCGCATGATCATTGCTCTGCATGGTGCTTCGGGTATGCATGAGAAACAGAAATGGCAAAGGAAAAGGATTCGACCGCACAAAGAAGACAGAGACCGTCGACCGAGAACCAAGAACTAGTGTCAACTGTAAAGAAGAATCTTGTTCCTTTACTTTGTCCGCCTTGATGATGTTGCTGGGTTTCGAGACTCATGTCATAGAGCAAACAGGACTCAAGAAAGCAGAGTTTACTTGAGAGACTATTACAATGTGAATGCTGGGACTCACTACTCACAGATGCTAAACTTGTGTTTTGCCACGTCCTTGGGTTGCAACATCTAGAGGAGAACCCATGCTTCTTCACCCATGTTTCGTTTGCCATCTTTGCATCGAAGTTCTTCTCTGTCACTTTTGAATGGGTTTTATTTTATCAAAATACGGTAAACAGTAAAATACTAATATTTTACATTTTTAAAAGTATTTACTAATATGCTGCATTTAAAATCGTTTTTGGGAAGAACAACTTTCAAATTGTACAAGTCGTTCTTCGCAAGAACGATTTTAGAAATCATTTTTAGCATGAACTATTTCACTTTTTAAATTTTTTTATATTCAAAAAGTAAAATCATTCACGTAAAAAACGATTTCACTTTTTCCTATTCACTCACCATGTGAGAGAATCTCTGCCAATTATACGTGCAAGACCAATTATGCGTGCAAGAATAAGAATCTCTGACAATGCATGCGAGAATCTCATTGCTCCCATGAGGCTACAGTGTATATGGCTTTATATATATTACATGTGAATTACTTCTTCTTCTCTTTCTCTTACTTTATCTCTGAAATCTGAGTTCTCTCTTCTTCTTCTTCCTTCTTCTTCTCACTTGTTTCATTTTCATTATTCTCTTACACTGTTATTTTTTTAATCTTGCTTTCAAACAAGATAAGCTTTTTTACTGCTGCTCCTATGGGTATATTGTTTCTCTTCTATTTTTTCTTTTAAAAAAATTTACAGTTGTAATATGCAATTTGATTTTTCATCCATAGTCCCTTGATGAGTTAATATTTCATTATTTTAATTTTCAGGAGGTGAGTGGTGGGTTCAACGATCTAGAATATTCTAATTTTCAGGAGGTGAGTGGTGCCTCTTATTTTAACAGTAAAACTATTATCTGTTATATTGTTTTAAGATGTTAAGATTTTGATATAAGCTTCATTTTTTTAGTATATGACTATTATTTTTTCTTACGAAAATATACTTCTCGAGAAGTTTAGATTTGGTAAGATAAAACTAAAAAATAATTATATATACACTCTAAATATCAAATAAGGTGTTCTACCCACTTATAATGAACTATTGCTTTTTATATATTTTTTAGGTAAAAATAAGGTGTAAGTAATAAAAAACTGAAATGAATAAACGGCACTCATAATTTCTTTTTTTCATTTTTCCTTTTCCATGCTATTTGTTATGTTGTATTTTTTTAATTGGTGATGACATGTCATGATATGAGTGTTTTGAATCAAGAATAAAATACTCTGATTATCTTTTTAGTTTGTATCAATTACATAGTTCTTTCCTCTATTTTAAAAGCATATAGTTTTAGTCCAATTGGTTAACATTGTTAATAGGAGTATTCTAAAAAGATTCTTAAAATATTATTTTTAACTGAAATTTAAATTAAAATAAAATTTATTTACTATTTTACTTCTGATTCTAATAAATTCCTAAATTATATTAATTTCATTCAGTTAAGGCAAATATAAAAAAGATTTGATTAAAATCTTAACTAATTTTTTTAATAAATATATATTTAACTAATTATGTTTATAAATCTTTGTAAATATATTTATACAATTTAAAATAAATCAGAGTAAATAATTTTTAATGAATGTGATAAACTAGAGAAAAAATCTTTATTTTTGAACCCTTCATTTCAACCCAATGGCCTTAAAAGATTTTAGCCCAATTAAATTTTTAATTTCATGCAATAAATTGATATTTATTAAATTAAATTTTACAAAAATAATGAAATAATAAATAGGTATTATAAGGTATAAATAATATATGTATGCGTAAAATAAAAAAAATCTTCATGATATGTTAATTATTAAAATAATATTACAAGAAAGAATTGTAATATTAAAAAATATATAAAATGTATTTTATATAGTGCAATAATATATTAATTACTACTTGATATAAATAAAATTATAGAAACAGCAAAAGAAACAAAAGGAAAAAATCTCTATTTCTTAAACTTATTTTTTATTTTAATTACAAAGAAATAATTTACAAAAAATGATTAAAAAATTACAAAAATTACTAAATTTGTAATCAAGTTTGTTTACTATACTTTAATAGATTTTGACAATAATAGCAATGACACATCTTTTATAGTAGTTTCTAATTTGGGATTATGCAGTTTTCATTATATTTTTCTTTTCCTTAGATATGGAGTCCATTATGTGTTTGGTTATATAGGATATTCTAAGCTTAACCAAGATCAGGGATTCAATCCCGCTTGGGAATGCAGCAGTGTGGAGTGGTAGGCAAGCCATCCGTTAGGAAATCCTTCATAGGTGCTGCTCCGGATTAGTTTGGGCCCGTTGAAAAGCCTAAAAGATGGCACTGACCTGGGATGCCGAGAGAGAGAGCACTCAAAAAAAAAAATATTGATTTTGCAAAAAAGTAATGGTATAGTGGAGTTAATTTATTTGTATAACTTGCTTGACTAATGATTATAATGAAATGATTAGGAAGTAGAATGGATCATAGAAACGAGTTCGTGTGTATATTTGCAAATAAATGAATTTTTAATGGCCCAGCTGGTGTAACATTTGATCTGATAATGTGAAAATTATCAAAGTTGATGAAAATATTACCTTGGGCAAATTGAAGCAAGTTATTGGATGAAAGTTGCGACTTCCTCCCATCAAAATGTGACAAATTTAGTATATAGATATCCTACATGCATAAATCCACCACAATACCAAGCATGCAATTTGGAAGATGATACAAATATAAAACAAATGTGCCAAGTGACCAGAAGATTTTCAACTCAATTAACATGTGCAGAGTTCTATGCTAACATATGTGATTTATCAGATAATGGCCATGTTGAGTCACAATCCATAGGTGATTATGTTGGAAATATGCTCCCATCAAGTAGCAATAAGGTCAATATGATGGAACAAGAATCTATGTTTAGTGATTACATGGAAAATTTCCAACCATTTGAACTCCTTATAGATGGTGGGAACATTGTATCATCATGTTCTCTTCCTCATATAGAAGATATCATGGATGAATCGAAGGATGAAGAAGAATAGGATTATCACTCAAATGCTAGTAATAGGGATGATAATAGTGACAATGACAATGAATATGATGAGATGAACGAGCAAAATCAGATTGCAAATGCTTCCTTGTCACAAATTCATGTTGAGTCAGGTACAACTCCTAAATTTGGTGAATTAGAAGATATTCTGCATGTCAATGATAATAAAGAGTTAAATATTGAAAAAATATTTAACGATATCCATGTTTTAAGATGTCCAGTCAAGCTATATTTTGTTTGTGTTCATCATACATTTAAGGTCTATTATTCTTGTAAAAAGTATGAAAAATATCGTTGTGTTAACTATGGAGAAAATCGCAATTAGAGAGTGAGGGCTTACAAAAAAGAAAGCAAGAACTATTGGCAAATTACAAAATATGAGGGGCCTCACGCATGCTTGAGTACGTCATTAACTTAAGACCATCCAAAGTTGGATGCAAATGGTATATCATCCTGTATTGTGGCAACGATAACTGACAAACCACATGTGAAAGTGTCACAAATTATTGAGAGGATGCAATTAATATTTGGTTATACTGTATCATATAGGAAAGCATGGAAGGCAAAACAATTAGCGATTGCGATTGCTTTTGGAAATTGGGAGACCTCATATTCCTTACTCCTAAGATGGTTAGCTGCAGTTCAACACTTCATGCCTAGGTCATACATATATTTTTCAAACAAAAAATGCTCTCAAGTCAATACAAATGGTCAACTGATAGAAATGTTTCATCATGTTTTTTGGGCATTCAAGCCATGCATAGATGCATTTCCATATTTAAAGCCTATTATACAAGTTGATGGAATATTCTTATATGAAAAATACAAGAGCACATTGCTTATGGCAATATCACAAGATGGCGACCAAAATGTTGTGCCACTTGCATTTGCTATAGTTGAAGGGAAAACAAGATTTGCTTGGGCATGGTTCTTATACCTTGTACGCCAATGTGTTGTAAAAGATAAAACAGGAATTTACTTAATTTCATATAGACATTGTTCAATTTTGGCTGCTGTTGCTCAACCTCAAGTTGGATGGCAACTACCACATGGACATCATGTTTTTTGTCTACGACACGTGGCTTCAAATCTTCACAAAGCACATGGAACAAATTGGTTAAAAGAGAAGTTTATAAATATCGGTGAGATTCCTTGTGCTTTTTATCTTATAACTATATGATTTTATAATCATTCTAACAAGTGCTAATAAATATGTAGGGTAAGCTTATGAACATCATGTTGTTGATAGAGAATTAACAGAAATAGCATTGCACCATACTCCTACAGCTAGATGGATCAGAACCATCCCAAAAGAGAAATGGTCACGTGCATATGAGCTTGAAGGTCTTTGTTTTGGACACATGACAACTAATCTTATATAGTACATGAATAATGTATTTAAAGGTGTTTAAAGTCTACCAATAACAAGTTTAGTTAAGGCAACCATGTATAGAGTCAATAATTATTTTGTGAAATGTGCCCAACAAGTTCATGCTCCAATTAGGGTTGGTAAGGTATTTTCCGAGACAATGACAAAGAAGTTAGACATAGCAACACAAAGTGCATTTGCGTGTGTAGTTCAAGATTTTAACATAATAGCAACATCATTTGAGGTTATGGAACCATATAATGTTTGATGTCATCAATTTTGTCAGTGTTGCAAGGTGAATTTGATTGACAGAAAATGTGATTGTGGAGATTTTCAAGCAGAAAAGTTTCCATGTATACATGCCATTGCTGCTTGTACACAAGTAGGCATAGACCATTTATAATATGTGGATCCTGTTTTTCAGTTGAAAACCATGCAAATGGTTTATAATCATTCCAACCAGTGGGAGATGAGATTTACTGGCCACAGATTGATTGTCCTCTTCTAATACCTAACCCATCAATGATTAGAGATAAATGATGTCCTCGCTCAAGTCGAATACGAAATGAGATGAATTGGACCATACCCAATGAACCTAACAAGTGTGGATTATGTCAACAAGTTGATCATAATCGCTCTACTTGTCCATAAAGTATAGCATCTCGACAATAAATTATGTATTTCACTTTTTGTAATAAAAATATTATGTTTTATGAAGATTATATTATAATTAGTTTGATTTCTTTTACATTATTTGGAATTTGTCCTTTACCTTATGCAGAGACATTTTAAAATGGCACAACTTCTAGAAGAGGTGATAAATCCTGCCTGACTCGAAGGATAACTCTCTTTTGTACTTGCAAACCCAACATATTCCCGAACATGTGTGGAATGATAATGTAAGTAAAATCTATTTCTTATAGATTATTTCATTTATGTTTCCATAATAATATTTTTTCCCTTTTCTACTATAGGTTAATAGGGTCTTATACACTAGACGAGTCATGCATGCTAATCGAATGATTAACCTACCTAATCAAATAATTGAATATCTTATATTAGCTAGATTTTATGGCGCTGCTCGAGTAGGATAGTTTGATTATGATCGAGGTTTAGTCTCAACACTTGTTATGAGGTGACGTCCTGAGACTCATACATTGTACACTATATATGGAGAATGCACCATAACATTAGCTAAACAATTAGGCCTTCCATGTGAAGGAATGGCAGTTATTGGCCAAACTGACTTTAAGTGGCAAGACATGTGTGAATGTCTTCTAGGTATTAGACCATCTGTAGATAGACTAAGTGGGTAGCGACTACTTATAAGTTGGTTGGAAGAAAACTTTAATCACCTACCTGATAATGGGGATGATGTACAAGTGCAACAATTCACTCATGCATATATCCTCAAGTTGATTGGTGGATATCTCATGCTAGATAGATCAGGTTACAGGGTGTATCTAATGTACTTTCTACTACTTTATGATCTTCAAGAAGTTGAAAAATATAGTTAGGGATCAGCAATTTTAGCTCACCTGTACAGAGAATTATGTAATGCTACGAACCCAACTGAGGATAGGATTGGAGGATGCTTATCATTACTTCATTTATGGGTATGTGATCATTTTCCTATGCTAGCACCACAACAACCTATGTATCTAGATCCACAATCTGATATCTATCCCCTCTTACCTCCTTTGGGTTTTAGGTGTGCTAAATTTATTCACCAATTATTTGTTATGCTCTTATATTATTAAAATTATATAGTTTTTAACATTACTTTTTCGTAATAACAGATGGAAAAATGTGAGACAAAACCCCATCCACTTGCTGCATCTTTAATCCGATATAGGAGCTTTCTGGATAAAATGACCGATGATGAGATAATGTGGCAGCTATATGAATCTCCTTATGTGCGCCAATTGATTCCTAAGTATTGCCTAGCAACACCCGAAATTTGGCATGCTTCAGTTCCTTTAATATGTTTTAATATTATAGAATGGCATCATCCTGACCATGTACTACGGCAATTTGGTTGTCAGCAACCAATTCCTTACATGCCTGTTCATCTGGGAAATTATCACACAATCCAATTATAAAGTAGAACAACTACAAATTGGATTGATAAATACTCAGACTTCATTCAAGCATGGGATAGATGGCCACATGTAATTGTTAATACTCCTATAGCACTTGATGAACTTGATCGAACATATCAGTACATGTAATGGTATTGGAGATGTAACATTCCATTTTTTTTCTTTATCTTATTATAGGATTTAAGTTATATGGGCATGAGGTTAATTAATAATATTTAAATTAAATCTTAGTGAATAAATTGTAAATCATGATTTTTGTGATATACAAATAAATTATAAAAAATAAATAAATAAACAAAAATTATATAAAAATAAATAAAAAGGGCAAGTGGGTGGCCATGAAGACGGAAGGGGGGTAATCCCCCTGATTTGGGCCATGGCCTCCTTAAAATATATATATATATATATATATATATATATGGTATGGCATTTCAAGTGGGGGTCACGTGTACCCCCACTTTCAAACTTTTCCCCCTCCCCTTTCTGCCTCGTTCGCTTTCCCCTGGTCCATGTTCTTGCCACCGCCGTGACAGTGAGTGAGTGTGAGAGGAAGATTGAGGGTGTGAGAAAGGAAGGACTCTACTTGGGTACATATAAGATATTTAGGTAAGCTATTTTCATCCTACTATTTTTATTTAGCTTTATCTTTTTATTTCTGTAAGTTTATGGCAGAAAATAAAGTTCATTAGGGCTTCTTAGATTTTTAATTTTTAAGGTTTCTAACTTATTATTAGGATATTAATAGAGCTTATGTGGTTAGAATAAGAGTCTTATAACTTAGATTTTTTATTTGGATAGTTGATCTGAAGCAATATAAGTTAGGGTTTGGTTGGAAAATTGTGATTAGTGTTAATGATGATATTAATTTCAAATTTAATCTCTTAGTTAGTTCATTGGAGGTTATATTGAGGATTCAATGCTTGAACTTTGAGGATTTTTGTTGAAATAGTAATATTGATTATTCTTAGAGAGACTTTAACTAGTGGAAGTTGGGTGTTTTGAATAAATTGGGAAAATATTATAATTTATTGATTCTAATGAATGGGGAATGACTAATGAAAGAAGGGAATAGGATTTGTAATAATGATTTGAGGCATAGTTAATATATGGTTATTTTTCTAAGAGTTAAAGTAAGCACTTTTTGGAGATTTGTGGATGATTTGAAGGAATTATTCTTATTAATAATGTGAATGAGAGAAATAGAGTTGGGAAGTACTAGAAATTGTTACTTGGAGGAATAGATGAATTATTATTTTTTCTAAAGATAATTATTTTTCTTAAAGTAAGCCAATTATGGGGATTTAGTTAATAAACTATTTTAATGCTATATTAATTAGTCTCTTTCTATTAATATATGTTTATCAATTTATTATTATAGAGTGAGCTTGGTTTGAGCTCTTAGGTCTTGAATCCTCTCATTTTTGTTCTTGTATCAAGAACTTGAGATAACTACTTTCTAATTTACCTTGTATGCTTGTTGATGTGATTATAAGTATGTGTTAATATTATAAATGTTATCATTATATATGTTATAGTGGTTTAGGTATAAAAAGTAATATATATATATATACACACACACACATATGTATTTGAAAACTTATGTTTTGATAAATTTATTAGTTAAATGGGTATGAATTATTTCATCCTATGAACATCTTGTTGATATTGAACAAATTTGATTATTGAATTTGAGAATACTTTATGAATATTGAATTGTGTGGAATTGGATGGTTGGGTTGTGCTATATTGGGTTATGCTGAAATGTAATTGTGGGAGGCTTGATTATTTACACCACGTGGTATAGCCGCCACTTGGCACCCAATGACTGGCTTTAACATTCTTAGGGCCCTCGGTATCACCCTGCTTTTGGCCGGGTCAAGGGTCAGCCCAAAGGACATGACACCTTTTCGTATTCCAAAGAAAGGGAACCCATGGTTTGATATGAGCTCTGCAACTTTTGGCTGAGTTATATCTCATTATTGGAGAGTTTCGTGCAGTCTTGTTAAAGAGACAAATCCTGTTATATATTATTAGCCTATGGTTTCTTTGTCAGAGGTTACAAGAAGGTTATAAGGATGGTTGATGAAGTTTTGTACATGCAAGTTATCTTTTGAAACTATTATATATTGTTTTCTGTAAAGATGTTTACCTTATATGTTATTTAAAATTGTACTTTGCCTGCTTAACTATCTTGTAATCACCCCCTGTATACTTGTTGAATTGCAATTGTGGTTACTGGGTCAATTTAACTTACCCCGTGGTTATTTAATATTTTTTTCAGGCGAGGGTTCAGGTGTTGGTCCCAAGGAGAAGTTGTCCAAGGCTTGAGTTACTCTTCCAACTCTGTGTAGCCTCTCTTTTGGTATATATGATTTGTTTGATGTATATTGCTAGACTTTAGGGCCTTTTTGTTAAACTTAACATATGTTTAATTTTTTCGCTGCATTTTAGACTTGAGCTATTAAGTAGAGCCCTTTTTGGGTAGAGGTGACTATTATTTTGATTACAATTGATATGAGCAGTGGTGGTAGTTATTTTGGTGGACTTTGAATGCTATAGCCCATTCATGATTGGTTTTAGTTATATTTTTGGGATTATAGATATTCATGATGGAGTTATTACACACATGAAAAATTAAGTATTGATTACTTCTTGTTACATTAATTATCTCTACTACTCTGGAATAGTGGCTATTGCACTGTTATGGATGTAAATTGTTAATTGCTATGGTGGATTTCTATTTGATTAGTTTTGTTCTTTTTACCATGGTTTTGTTCTTTCAAAGTAATTATGGGAGTCTTTTATAACTATGGTAGTTTCTTTTCATTATATGATTTATTCTTTCTGCCATAGTTTCTACTTAAATATTTTTGGTTAACTCTTTCCAATTATATTGGTCATTTAAGAATTAATTATTGTTTTTGAAAATGTTTAATTACCACTTATTACGGGGGCTATTACTGGAGACATACAAGACGATGGATTCAACGTATTAATGACGATACAGGTCGTGCGGTAAATTTTTCATCTTTTCACAATTAATATCATTTTCTTTTACACAAAAAGTGTTATTATCTTATATCTTATTATTTATTTTAGTTTGATATAGTAGAGTTATACAAGCTTTCAATTAATTCTCATTCAACATGCCCCTAGTTGTGTTGATTATCAAGAAAGGGTTACTCGCGACCAACGTAACATTTTACTTTCACTTAGAGAACAACGTTTTAATATGAACCCTCAGCCTGCTCCACCAACAATTAAGTTGCCTCAGCCACAAATTCCTTGTGATAGACCAAGTAAGCGATTCGGTGGTTACTTGTCTACCTAACCTATAATGGAAAACGAAAATACAAGGGAACAGGAATCTCTAATTTTTACTCAAGCTTGTGACATATCACCGTTACCATCATCCCCCTTCACCTCTGTCAATCCTACACAACTTGAGTCTCATTACATGGCACCCTCATCATCATCCCCTTCCAACTCAGCCAAACCTTCTCAATTTCAACCATTCATGACTTTATTAGATAATCATGCATTATTTTCAGTTGAATACCTTCTACTTTTAAACATGGTGGACCATCAAATGAAGCATTTGTCACTCCTCGACAATCTATACATTTAAATGAATCATGTTGGTTTGATTTGAACACGCCAACTACACAAACAAGTGAGACACTTGAATCTCAAGAAATTGACATACAACAACGACGGCCACAACGTATGAGAAGAATGCTAAAATGTGGTACTGGAAGTCATTATCATTAAGGTGGATAATTTTTTCTTTGTAAACTTAAACTTTATTTATTATTTTTTACAATAAAATATTAATTACTTTTTATTTTTAATTAATATATATCTTATACTCATTTCACAATTAGTTTTAACATCATTATGTAGTTATCAACATTTTTCTCTCATTAGTTAATCATGATTTTGTCATTCAAATGATTGATAAATTATTATACTAATCATTTTAATCAGGAGAGAAGAGGGAGAAGTCGTTTAGTAGCAAATGAAGTTTTGAAGTCGTTCACTAGAAGAACAATTTTCATTCACCTCATGCATATCAAGGACAGATTATGGAGAAGTCATTCACCAGATAGATGACTTTAAAAATTATTCACCTAAAGAATGATTTTAAGTGTAGCATATTAGTAAATATTTTAAAAGTGTAGCATATTGGCATTTTCATCAAGCTCTATTTAAAAAAATTTTAAAATGAGGGCTTTCAAATTTTAATCCAATATAAGTCTCTGATGAAGTAATTCACATGTAATATATATAAAGCCATAGATGTTGTAGCCTCATGGGAGCATTGTCAGAGATTCTTCTTTTTGCATGCAAAATTAGCAGAGATTCTCTCGTTTTGGGAGTGAATAGGAAAAAGTGAAATTGTTCTTAGCGTGAATGATTTCAAAAATTGTTCTTTATGTGAATATTTCACCTTTTGATTAAAAAAAAAACTTAAAACGTGAAATCATTCACGCCAAGAACGATTTCTGAAATCGTTCACGCCAAGAACAATTTGTGTGTAATTTGAAAGTCATTCTTATCGAGAACGATTTCAAATGCAGCATATTAGTAAATACTTTTAAAAGTACAACATATTGGTATATAGTTTTACTGTTTATTGTATTTTGGTAAAAAAACCCACTCAAATGTGTTGACCCCCAAAAGGTCCAGACGCATGGATTTGGCCCTATCGATGGCTTTGAACTGCTGTCCAAAAGCGATTACCACACTCTCCCTCATTTCTGGTTTGCAAAGAGTATTGACAACTCCATTTGTGGTGACCATAACTCTATTTATCGTCATCTTCAAACTTACCTTCACGTCTTCAGTCTTTCATGTGACATGCGAACACGTCGGTGGTGGCTCCAAGAAGCCCAGTCTCATGGTTGTGGCTTCACCAACGCTCTTAGTTTCTTGCTTAGGAATAGAGGATTTAAACTTTCATTCTTCTATCAATAAAATCTTTATGGGTTTCTTGCACTTGGCTTCACAAACATCTTGAGGACTCGTTTGTGATTGTCCACTGACGCTGGACGATTCTTGCATTTCAATGAATACCTCTTAGGTCTCATTCTTCTTGATCTGCCATTTAAGCATAACTTCTTTCATGCAGGCAAAACTCTTGGCCTCCCTAAGAGTGATCGGCCGAAAGAGATGTACTGATGAGGCAAGTTCTTCCCTAAGGCCCACCACATATAGACATAAACCAATTCATCTTCAGTTAATAGAAGATTGCCGATGACATCACTATAAAAAAAAGTTGAATTAGCAGCGGTATATTTCTAGTGGTTAAATAAAACTGCTACAAATTCAGAAATTTCTAGCAGTTTTCAAACAAACTGCAAGAAATTCATAGTGCTTTGACCAGAAACCGAGTAGGCCCCAGAATTTTCTAGCGGTTAGCTGTAGACCGCTAGAAAGTGACTGCCACAATTGTTCACACGTTTTGGTGTGAAGTTGGTACCATACTTCTAGTGTTTAATTTCCAGCAGTTTTGCTGATGGAACCGCTAGAGAATGCAAATTGTTGTTCCATTTTCTAGCAGTCACTAAGCCGCTACTAATGCGACCAACTTTCTAGCGGTTTTCCTTAAAACCACTTGAAGTTTTATATTTTTCCCAAGGAGTTGTGACACGTGGATGAATGCAGGTGGTGGCGGAGTGTAACAACTAGAAATTTCTAGTGGTTTTATTTAAACCGCTAGAACACAAAAACCGCTAGAAAATCGTGGCCTATATATACCCTCCCACCACATCATTTTCACTGTTTTGGCAAATTTTGAAGTGAAGCTCTGCCGAATTCTCTCCACGAAGTATATCCAGATCTAGATTCAGTTGCAGATCCATATTTTTAGGTAAGAATAGTAATTTATTTATAAATAATTTTTTTTTATTTTTTATTTTATTTATGTTTTTATATTTTTTATGTTAAGTTTGATAGACTAGTTTAATTTAGTTAGAGTTAATAGAAATTTTTTTTTTATAGTAGGCTAGTTTTTATAGAGTTAATAGAAGTAGTTATATTTTTTTTGATGAGTTAACAGCAAATTTAAATATAAGATTTATTTTCAGCAAATTTAAATATAAGAATAATTGTTTTTCAATTAATATTATTTGATATTGTTATTTAGAGTTAATAGAAATAATTATTATTTGATATAATTATTTATTTTTAATAATTATTAGTTGTAAAATATACTTTTCATTACAATTGCTATTTGCTATTATTAGGATGAGTCGTCGAGCAAGGAATGAGCCAATTGATCCTGAGAGAGTAAGACCCAGCGAGGATCATGGTGGTGGGGGTCATGATGCTGGTGAGCTATTCCCGAGCATTCATGACTACGATCTGAACGAGAAGGATATCCTGAGCTTCATAGAGCATGATAATATCCAACGGACTGAGGAGGCTCATTTCTCGGGGGATGAACAACCCCATGGTGGTACTGGTAAGGAGGAGGAGGAAGATGAGCAGATTTAGGAGAATGAGAATCCCTATACTGAGCAGCATCCTACTCCCAGACGCCGGATCGGTTTTGAAGTAGAATTTGAGGATAAATATTTATTTAACTTTTTTAAATTTGACAACTATTTAATTTATATAGAAATTGTTTTAATTAATTAATATGTAATTAATTTCTTAATTAAATTTTACAGACTCTAAGGGGAATAGGTCCTATAGGAGGCTGACAGCCAGAGAGCTGTTTATGACGACGAGTAGACGGGTGGTTGTGCTGCTAAATGAATTAGGTTAACCAACCAAGAAAGGTGGTCAGCTGTATAATAAGTATATATGCCTTCTTGATCAGCAGTAGACCTTATTCCCCATTTATGTGAAGGATTGGAAGAAAATCACTATAGAGAAGAAGCAACAAGGTTGGGAAATGATAAAGTTAATATAAAATTATTATTTATAATTTTTTAATTTAAGTAAATGAATATATACTTTGTTTTTAAATTATTTAATTGTTTGATTGTAATTTTTTATTTATTTCATTAATTTGTTATTTATAATATTTTTAAATTAGTTAAATGAATATATATTTTTTATTTAAATTACTTAATTGTTTGATTATAATTTTTTATTGATGTAATTTATTT
The DNA here is from genome assembly GCF_004799145.2 of Neltuma alba. Classification (NCBI taxonomy): domain Eukaryota; kingdom Viridiplantae; phylum Streptophyta; class Magnoliopsida; order Fabales; family Fabaceae; genus Neltuma; species Neltuma alba. Next base: position 152,584 of record NW_021632793.1, on the reverse strand, counting down.
TTATTCATAATATTTTGAAATTAGTTAAATGAAAATATATTTATTATTTAAATTACTTAATTGTTTGCATTTAAATTTTTATTTATTTAATTAATTTATTACTTATAATATTTTAAAATTAGTTGAATGGATATATATATATTTTTATTTAAATTACTTAATTGTTTGATTATGATTTGTTATTGATGTAATTTATTTTTATCCATAATATTTTGAAATTAGTTAAATGAATATATTTTTTTTTATTTAAATTGCTTAATTGTTTGATTAGAATTTGTTATTTATTTCATTAATTTATTAATTATAATATTTTTTAATTAGTTGAATAAAAATATATTTTTATTTAAATTACTTAATTGTTTGATTATAATTTGAATTTATTTCATTAATCTATTACTTATAATAATTTTAAATTAGTTGAATGAAAATATATTTTTATTTAAATTACTAAATTGTTTGATTATGATATGTTATTGATGTAATTTATTTTTCATTTATAATATTTTTAAATTAGTTAAATGAATATATATTTTTTTATTTAAATTGTTTAATTGTTTGATTATAATTTGTTATTTATTTAATTTATTTTTTTTATATTAGTGAAATGAATATAATTCTTTATTTTTTTAATTACAAAGTAAATTTGTACTGGGAGAGGAGTTGAGGGCGGATATGATCAAGAGACTTGAGGTGGCATGGAAGAACAGGAGGGCTAACCTGTGGCGGGAGAAGAAAGGTGATAGGACAAGGCCCCTGCAGGAGATACTGGTAGATATACCTGGTGGAGTCCTGGAGCAAGACTGGTCGAGTTATGTTTATTTCAGGATGTCGGCTGAGCAGATGGTATGATAATATTGCATTAATTATAATTTTTTTTTTTTTGTCCAATTTGACTAATTTAATTTAATTTTTTTACATTTTATTTCAGGCTCTTTCTCAGAGAAATACTGGTAGCGTCAGGTAGCAGACAATACTTCATAGGGCTAGATCTAGGAGCTTTGCTATCACCTATGACGAGATTGTAAGTACATGAAAAGAATTTGTTAAATGTGTATATGTATTTAATTTGTAATTAATAATTTCTTTCATTTCATTTACAGAGGGAAAAGGCACGGGAGGAGCAGGGATACACTCCCACTTGTGGCGAGATGTGGCCGATTCTGTACAAACCTCGAGACGGGCCTGCATCGGATGAGGTTAAGGAGATGGCGGTAAGTAATTAATTAAATATTAATATCATATCGCAGTATAAATATTATTTCATACTAATTAATATCTTTATATTAATTTTGATAGGCGTGGATGACCCAGGTCGATAGCGAGCTGCATGAGTCTTAGGGGTCTGCCTTGGATCCCACTGCCTCACTTTTAACCGGTCGTGGTCGAGCACAGCACCCTAGTCGAGTTAGCTGGCTCAGTCTTGGACCTACACCAAGTAGGTTGCCCCGCTCGGGTTGTGCTGGCCCTTCATACACTATGAGGAGCTCTCAGGCGAGTACAGGAACGAAGCGACCGGGTTCCTCATCCTTAGACGAGCTGCGATAGGAGATCAGTCGAGAGATGAAGGCCAGGATTGAGGAGCTTGATCATCAGTTCCAATTGCAGCTTGACCAGTTAAAGGTAGCTGCTATGGCCATGTGTGATGCGGTGATCACTATCGCTCCAAACATCCCGATTCCTGAGACTCCTGATGTACACCTGCCACCAGTCCAGCCCCTACACGACCAATAGCCAATCTAGCTCCAGCACGATCAGCAGCCTGCCCACCCCAAGCAGAACCTGCAGGAGGATCCAGTGTCCGATGATCACGATGATGCTGCTTCTGCCCCTCAGCCCTGATTTCCCATGTTTTTCTTGTGTAGGATTTTATTTGGATTTGGATTTTATTATCTTATGTTTTATATGGATATTTATTTAAATTTTATGTTTATCTTTTTACTTTTATTATTTATTTCTATAATTTTATTTATGTCAAGTATTAATTAATATATTGTTGCACTATATAAAACATGCTAAACATTAAAGTTCTTTCTTGGACTATGTATTTTAATATTTAACATATCATGGAATTTTTTTAATTTTATGCATACATATATTATTGATACCTTTTAATACCTATTTATTATTTTATTATTTTTGTAAAATTTAATTTACTAAATATTAATTTATTCTAACTGACACTTTCTAGTGGTTATAAACCGCTACAAAACCTAGAAAATGTTAACAATTTCTAGCGGTTAGTTAACCGCTAGAAAAGTCACCCTATTACAGTGAAATTCAAATTTCCCTCCTCCCTCGAACTTTCTAGCAGAGAATAAATAACCATTGGCAAAAAAATTTCTAGCGGTTTAAACCACTAGAAAATGGATAATTGTTGGCATTTCAAACTTCCCTCCCGACTTGAAACTTCTAGTGGTTACAAACCGCTAGAAAATCTGTAATCGCTAGAAAATGCTTCTGAATTCAAATTTCTAGCTATTAAAATTGTTAGAAATTTCTAGGGCTTTAGAATCGCTACAAAAATTTGACCCCGTTATGTATCTGTTGGTAGCCTCCTTTATTAGCTGAAGAACTCCATTTGAGATTCATTTTAACTTCTCTTTAAGCTTCCCATGTCATATGTTCAAAAAATTTGAGCAACATTAGTGATGGATAAGACATGGATCAACTTGTACTGGTCGACATTGCAATACTTGGCTAGTCTAAACTATTTCTTGGATTTTGCTTTCACCAATGCCGCCATAAACTGTAAGATTCAGTGTCCATGTCCTAAATGTAATTTCAAGAAGTGGCATCCTAGAGAAATTATTAGAGAACATTTGATCTTTAAGCCCTTCCGTGAGAGTGTGTATTTGGCAACTACATGGGGAATGACTAGATATGGTTGCTGAGTCAATTCCAGTAGCTTCATGGATGGGAGTTCGAGTGGATGAAGTCGATGCCGTGAATGATGTTATGTGTGATGCTTTTGGCATTCATGAAAGTGAGGATCCCAATGAAGATGAAGTAAAGGCCTCAACCAAAGTTTCTTAGAAATGAAACTGCTGGGGAATTTTTTGACCTCATAAGCGAAGCTGATAAGCCTCTTTATTCTGGGTGCACAAGGTATTCTAAGTTGTCATCTTGGTGAGATTGTATCATATCAAATGCTTGTGTGGTATGATTGACAAGGCGATGTCCATGCTATTGGAATTACTGGAAGATACTTTCCCTCAAGCTGAATTCCCTCCATCTTTTTATGAAGCAAAGAAGATTATTAACAAGCTTGGCTTGAACTACAAGAAGATATATGCATGCCCAAACAACTGTATGTTGTACTGGGGAGATGATGTAAACAAGGAGATTTATACGAGATGTAAGACATCTCGCTATAAGTCAGTACGGAAGGGAAAAAGCAGAAGAAGAAACCAGTCAAAATTTTCAGGTACAATTTATTATAATGTGTTACTTGTTCTGTCTCTAAATATTCAATATTTGAAATTCTCAATACAATTGATTATAATGGGTTACTTGTTCAAGCTTTAAATATTTGATATTTGAAATTTTTAATAAATTATTTCCTTAGATACTTTCCTTTGAAATCACAGTTGCGAAGAATGTATATCTCATCAACAATGGCTCAGCACATGAGGTGGCATGTGACTGAGAAAAATCTAGATGGCAGGTTAAGGCACCCACAAGATTCGGAGGCATGGAAAACATTTGATGTGAAAATTCCAGACTTTGCCAGTGATCCTAGAAATGTACGTCTTGCGTTGGCAACCGATGGTTTTAATCCCTTCAGAAACATGAGCACAAGTTATAGTATCTGGCTGGTAGTGTTAATTCTATACAATCTACCACCTTGGATGTAGGGCCGAGCAATGGGCGGGGTGGGCTAACCTGAAGGTTAGCCCACAGCCCGCTCATTTATTCATAAATGGGCATGGGCTAACCCATAACCCTGTAGTAGTCCATTTAGCCTATATTAAATCAGCTACGGGGCAGCCCGTTTGGGCTGACCGGGTTACGGGGTAACCCATTTTTTTTTAATTTTTTTTTCAATATATTTATTTTGTATATGTAACCTTATGAAGCTGTCAATAAATTTTGCATGCCAAATAAAAAATCAAATACGAAATAACATCAACCATATTCAATTACACTACCTCACTTAGATTCACAAACAATCAAAGTCTGATAAAATCATAAAAGTAGTAACCAATCATAGTCTCATAAACTTTGAAAGTTCCAACTTTCACCTAAAGGATAAAATAAAAGCTTAGACAAGCATAAAAGTTTGATAAAAGATGAATGAGAAACAATATCATCAATTAAATGAAGAATACAAATATTTTTAAAAAATTAAAACTTAAACGTGCGGGTATGGGCAACCCAATACCTTGCCTATAAGCCAACCCGTTTAATGGGCTACCCCGCCCATTTAAGCCTGCCTATTTATAATATCTTATTTGGGCTAATTGGGCGGGCTTAAATGGGCGAAAATTTCATGGGTTATGGGCGGGCTAGCGGGTAATGGGTTTGTTGCTCATCCTTACTTGGATGTACATGAAGCAGAGTTCCTTTTTGCTTTCCATAATCATTCATGGCAAGAAAGCACTAGGAAATGATATAGACATATATCTGCAACCGTTGATACACGAATTGATCGACCTGTGGACGAATGGTGTTGAGACATATGACTCATATGACAAGCAACTATTCAATCTCCATGGAGCCTTGATGTGGACAATAAGTGATTTTCCTGGTTTGGGAACTTTGTCCAGGTAGAATGTGCATATTGGGTTGGCCTGTCCTGAGTGCAATTTTGATTCCGTGCCATGTCGCCTTGCACACAGTCGCAAGTGGTGCTCATAGGACATCGACGGTTTCTCGATTCCAAGCACAGATTTAGATTACAACAGATTTGCTTTGATGGAAAATAGGAGAAGAGAGATCCTCCTGTTACTTTGTTTGGTGTGGATATTTTGCGGCAGTTAGAAGATGTTAATGTCGAATTTGGTAAGAATGTGGATCCCAAACGACTAGGACGATGATTTCGTGGGACATCTAATGCGCAACCTATGCAATGGCGAAAGAGAAGCATATTTTTCACTCTTCCTTATTGGGAATCTAATTTGCTATGACACAGTTTAGATGTTATACATATTGAAAAAAAATGTGTGCAATAACGTGCTATATACGTTGCTCAACGAAACTCGAAAGTCCAAAGACCATCTCACACTAGAAAAGATTTACGGGCCTGTGGAATTCGTGAAGAGGCTTGGCCTGATGAAAACAAGAAGTTTCAACCAGCTAAGTTTACCTTGACGAAGCAAAACAAGGATATCTTTCTTTCAACGCTGAAGAACATAAAAGTACCTGATGGATATTCTAGCAACATCTCAAGGTGTATTGATCTGCAGGCTTAAAAGGTTGTTGGGTTAAAAAGTCATGACTCCCATGTTCTTATGCAACAGTTACTTCCATTGGCCTTGAAAAATACACTTCCTTCTGATGTATCAGTGGTTTTGGTGGAATTATGTTCATTTTTCAAGAAGTTGTGTGTGAAGGTCTTGATAGCGAAAGAGCTTGATCAGCTGCAAAATAAAATAATTCTTATACTTTGTCACTTGCAGATGATATGTCCTCTATCATTTTTCACTGTTATGGTTCACCTGACTGTCCACCTTGTTCGAGAAGCAAAGGTTGCTAGCCCAATTCACTATCGATGAATATACCCTATAGAGAGGTACTAGATTATCTTTTATCCTTGCCTCTTTAAATTTCATATTTTTATTTCATTTGCTCGTAATTATTAATAGAATATTAATCTACAGGTACTTGGAAAAATTAAAATCATATGTTAGGAATAAGGCATGGCCTGAGGGGTTAATAGCAGAAGGTTATTCCAGAGATGAGGTTCTAACTTTCTGTTTAAGGTACTTTGATGACATGGAGACATCTCTTAACCGCCCACGTCGCGTAGATGATTCTCCTCCTGGTCCTTCCATGTCAACTTTATTTCCTCCTATCAGGAAACCAGTTGGAGAATATGAATTCTTTAGACTCACTCCTATAGAGAAACTCCAGGTACACAAACATGTTTTAATAAATTACAGCCAAGTTGAACCCTTCATGCAGTAAGTATTATATAAGCTCACTAACTTTTACACTTTATATTTGTTTCTCACTGACTCTTCTAACAAATTACACTTTACTATAGTGAGTTTAGAAGTTACCTCAGGTGGCAGCTACAGGGGCATGCACATTCCGCTGACATTGATAAAAGAGTCCACAAGGAGTTTCCCGGTTGGTTTACACGTCGAATATGTAATGAAAACAGCCCATATAAAGATGAATTCAAAGCTCTTTTTCTCGGTCTGTTAGACCATGCACGAATGTTTATCGCATATAATGTCAACGGCTTCAAGTTCTGTATGGTTGGACATGATCAGGGATTGCTCACACAAAACTCAAGAGTTTATGAGACATTCGGGACAAAACGTTATACTAGCAGCAGTGACAGCGATATGCACTTTGGAGGCGTCACTTACTATGGAAAGCTAATTGACATCATTGCGTTGATTTACCAGCTTTTCATCGTAACTGTTCAAATGCTCCTGGGCAAATACGACAACTTCACGGGGACTCGCTACTGACTACTTGGGCATCACTTCTGTTAATTTCTCTAGACTTATTCATACGGGGGAATCTGAAGATGAAGAGCCATATATTCTTGCTTCGGAGGCACACCGGGTTTACTATGTCGAGGATGAGAAACATAAAGACTGGAATATGGTCTTTCACCTCAAGCCACAAGATCTTTATGATATGAGTGATGGTGACATTATTTACGACACCAAACCCTTCCAACCCCTAAATTTTGAAAACTTCTTTCCTCAAGGAGACGATAATTTGGCAATTATCAGGTATATGTCTTTTCTTAAATTATTTAAATAATTAACTACTAATTACTAATTCTTTCTAAATATATTATAATTCTAACATAATTTTTTTTAATATCTCCTTTTAGGAAGGATGATAATCAAGAATAGCAGTTTTAAAAATTTTTTATCATTAAAAAAATTTGTCTTTCATAAATAAATATGTATAAATTAAAATTGGTTCAATTTTTTAAAAAATAAAAAATTATAATTTGTAGCAGTTATATAACCGCTACAAAACGTAAAACCGCTACAAATACTAGTGGTTATACTATACACTAGAAAATACAAGACCGCTACAAAGTGAATTAAAATACTGTAAAAAAAACTGCTACAAATATATCGCTGATCACTATAAATACCACATCACCTCTTCATTCATTTACCCTATCTCTTTTCCTTCCTCTCCCTTTCTTCTTTATAATTCTCTTTTTTTTCCTTACTCTCTGATATGGTATTTTTTTCTCTTTATTATATGGTAAAGTGATTTTCATTTTATAAGTCTTAATATCTTTTATTTGTCTTTATTTATAATTTACTAACATATTTATTTCTCTTTTTCTTTCATATTTTTCTTCTTCACATTTGTCATACCCTCCTTAACTGATTCAAGCACTTCTCAACATAACAGTTTAGGTTCAATATTATAAACTATCTCATCTTCAATTCAACTGTCTTATTAAATTAAACTCACTACATTTGACACAATCATGACTTAACTACTTATTATTTATTACAAAATTCAAATGTATAACATGTAATACATTAGTAATTATACATATTAACAAAAATTCTCTAATATAATCTACTTAATGGTTTTTAAATTTATAATATTATATTTTTTAATAATCAAACATCTCAATTTATTTTTTTTTGCCTGGAATAAACTTTCTAACGGTTCCCAAACCGCTAGAAAATTAAAAAAAGAGGGACAAATTTCGTAAAATTTAAATTTGCCACCACATTTCTAGCGGTTCCTAATTGATAGAAATTATTGGCGCTGATTCCAAAATTTTGTTTCCTGGCAAAATTTGATTTCCTCTAAAATTTCTAGCGGTTATTAACCGTTAGAAATTTTTTGAACTAAAATGAAAATTTTTGTTTCTTGTCAAAATAAAATTTTGCTCAAAAATTTCTAACAGTTAATGAACCACTAGAAATTTTTGACGATTTCTAGCGGTTTATAACCACTACAAATTTTGTCTCATTACCGTTCAACTACTTGTTTTTTCTAGCGGTTATTTTAACCGCTAGAAAGTTTCTGGTGTTTTGACCATACTGTGTAGCGGTTCTCACAACCGCTAGAAATCTATTTCTTGCACTTGATTTTCTAACGGTTTGTCTAACAGCTACAAATGTTATTTGTTGCGGTCAAAACCGCTAGAAAGGTCATATTTTTACCGCTACAAAATACATGTTTTTTTGTAGTGCATGATCGAATTCCCTATTAAAATCTGCCAGACATCCATCTTGTTTGAGCAAGAGTGATTCTTTATCATAATAGCCTCCAAAAACTAAAAGTTGCACTGACGCCCTCCTCAATAATTAATACTTGGAGATTTGTCACTTCAGCCCCAATGTATTCAAAGAAGCTGGGGGTTGAATCTTTGACATGATGAAGGGAAACTATAGAGTTTTGCAGTGGGAGAGCCAAGGAAAGACTGGCTCTGGATACCAATGTTGTGTAAAATATAATTAGGATGAGAGAAAAAGGGAAAAGAGATGGGAACAGAGGAAAATAGAGAGAGAGAGAGAGAGAGAGACAGAGGAAGAGAGATTAAGAGAAAGAGAGGAAGAAGAACATAGGAAGGTTGAAAGAAATTGGAACAGAACACTACATATCATCCACATCATAGGGGGTGTTTAGGTAGCACTAGGAGTGCTTCTGAAAAGCACTTTTCCACAAATCGAAATAAACTCCTCTACATATTTATTTCGTGTACTGTAAAAGCACTTTTAAAGTAATGATTTTGATTCCATCTAAACACCCTCATAATCTCTTTTACAATAAGGGGATTTACATCTGCTTATTAACCAGTAACGACTATCATTCTTAACTACCATAACTAACTTTCTTTTATTTATTACAATTACATATCATTTTACTTAAGAGTAATTTTATCCAAAATATTTTTTAGATTCAAGATTGTCTTGAAAGTATTAGTGGCCAATATTAAAAATGTAACAGTCAACATTAATTTTTTTAATAGTCAGTATTGGGTGTTTTTTAAGTAAAAAGGGTAACATTGTTATGTTTTGAAACTCTAGAAGTGCCATTAAACTCGAAGAAACTTTCAAGACAATATTGTTCATAAACATTGACTCTTGAGACAGATTTGCACGTTAATCCTATTTCTAATTCACAAGCATTGCATGAGATCCCAACAAATTCAACAGTTCCTTAGTTGATAACGCCGCACTTGGTGTACACATGCTCGGACAATCTCACATATGACTCTATATATATATAATGAAGCCAAGTGAATTATTTATCATATGAATATGACGATTGTATATTTCTTTTTTATTCATGTTTGCCACAATCAGCAGGGGCAAATGAAATTTGTTTGGATTCAAGATCATACACGTCAGCACAACTTGAAATGAACCACTAGATCTGGAAACTTGTTCATGATCAGTTCAGCATCCTTGTTTGAGTAACACAAATTGAATAAATCAGAAGCATTTTTATCTAACTTCTTCAATCCCAATTGAATCCTTTATCAAAGCCTCAACCTTCATGTAAAAGCCTGGGTTCCATTAAAAACCAGGTCGCCCTGAATCAAAAAGTGTGTTCGCCTATCTTTTTGGACCTACCTCCACCGTCTTGTTTCTAACTGTGACACCTTAAATATAGAGGGAAAAAGCACATATAATCAATAAGCAGATCTTGACATGACGTGTAACCCTTAAGACGCGCCTCTAGCTCGAAGAAAATAATGATTTAGAATGTCATGTGTGAGTAGATTTGACTTGGTGTGGGATATAGAATTGAGGTTCAAACTGGGGGATTTGGGCCATGTTTGGATGACAAGGCAAACCATGGTTTGAAAGGTTAAACCATGGTTTGCACATAAAATCATCCAAACAGGCAGTGTTTTAGGCGAAACCGTGGTCCAAGCTGAAACCATGGTTTCCACCGGTGAAACCATGGTTTCATAAGAAGCAACAATTTGTTGCTTCTGGCAGAAATTATTGAAGGCAACAGCATTGACCCAAAATACCCTTCTTCTCCAGCACTGGCCGACGCTTTTGACTGCCCTGGTTCTCTTCGCTCTGCTCGCTCTGGTTCTCTTTGCATTCACTCGTTCAGCTCACCTCTCTGCTCGCCGCTTCGCTCTTGTCGTTGCTGCGAGGAATTTTGCTGTCGCTCTTCACATCACGTTGCTGCTCTGAATCTTGTTGTTGCTCTGAATTTCACCGTTGCTCTGAATTTTGCCTCTCTCTGCTCGTCGCTTCGCTCTTCTCGTTACTGTTCGCCTCTCTTCACCCAACTCACATCTTCGCTCTGCTCGCCTCCTCGCTCTTAACATCACTTCGTCGTCAACTGCCTTCTTCGCTCAGGTCGTCTCTTTGCTTTATCAGCTCACCTCTTTCCCCTTCATTAGCTCAACTCGTCTCTTCGCTCTGATGAGAGGCTACTCTGAATTTGTACATCGGTGAGATCGTCCTCGGCTTTGAATTTGTCACGTTGGGTTGTCTGATTTAGCAATCCTCGGTTTCCAATCAGAGGTTCTTCAATTCACCGTGTCGAGCTTGGCTGGTTAGATTTTCCACTCAGGTTAGCTCTCTCTGGTTGATCTGTCATCTGAATTGTAGCTCCCTGCTTGTGGTTGTGGTTCGCTCCCTCCTCTTGATCTCTTCAACGAGCAGGATCGGGTCATGCACTTAGTGTTTTTGTTGGCTATTTTTTTAGAACCGTGGCATTGTTGAAAAATTGTTTTGGCTATAGTATTTTGCCTGTCATACGTTGATTGAAGAAATGATATATTATTGCTTGCTTTGGTTTCATAGTAGTCTAATTTTATGAAACAAAATGTGGTTCTAGAGGCAGGGGATATGTCTGGTGATATTGTTTTGGAGACGAGAAAGCCTGCAAATTAAATTCTACTGGGTATATAAAATGCAAATTGTTTTTTCTTTGGTTGCTTGGTGTGGGATCCATTTTTCCTGTCTAGATTCCCCCCGAGGAGAAGCCTGTGAAGTCGAACAATGTATTGGGACTTTGTTTTATTTTTTTCTCTTGGATAGTACTTTAGGTTTGTGATTAATTAAATTAATTAATATTATTTGTTAAGAGTCGATCTGATTTGAAATGTGTTGTCCTGTATTGTTGTATTAAGGACTTTGATAAATTTATGGCCAATTGTTGAGAGTGAGGACAAATGGAATCACAACTCAAATCCATGTATATATTGAAAGAAGTGATTTGTATTTTGGTCAGAGGTTTATATTGCTAGTTTTTTCTATTTTCAGTTGACAAATCCGATAACTCTATATAATATTATTGCGTTCATCATGAACATTTTTATTAATTACACACATGATAGACAATATGATTTTTGTTATTTCATATGATTTTGGGTTGATTAACTTGTGATGACTGAAGAGTTGTAATTGTGCTATAGCATAATGGGTAAGGATACTGTGAAAGCTTCCTGGGATCTAAGAACCACAAAAGTGTTTCTTGACCTGTGCATTGAACTTGTGCAACAAGGGGAAAGAAAAGGTACTAGCTTAACAAAGAAAGCTTGGGATATTCTTGGTGATAAGTTTACTGCCAAAACTGAGAGAGTGTATGAAAAATCTCAATTTAAGAATAAATATGATTCCCTACGAAGGGAGTGACGGACATGGGATAGGCTGCTTCGCGAGACAGGATTGGGATGGGATACTGAAAGGAATACTGTCAGTGCAACTGATAATTATTGAACCTTTTGATCTAACATTTTTTCTGCCTGTTAATGTTTTGTGTATATTTACTGCTTTTTTGATTATTTTATGATATTATTGGTGTCTAATGTGCAGGAAGTTCCAAGTTACGAAAAATTCAGAGAAAGAGGACCTCAATTTAGGGATCAATTAACTCAATTGTTCAGGAGTGTGGCTACAACTGGACCACAAGCATGGGCACCTTCTTCCATGACACTTCCAAGTGAAGGAACACCGAATGAAGATTTGGAAGAAGGGTCCGGAGATAGTGATGAAATTTTAGGTGCACTAACTGGTATAAGTGGGGAATTTAACTCAGTGAACTTCAATGAGAATAGTGGAGGTAGTGGAGGTAACACTGAATTGAGGCAGGATAACAGTGGTGGGGGTACAAGCAGAGGTGGGAGTTGACCTAGTAGCTCACTGGGGGTTAGAAGGAAGAGTGAAATCATGAAGAAACGCACATCTCCCTCTATGAAAATAGCAGATGCACTCAACAAGATTGCTGAAACAAATATTTCTGAGGCTGAGTGTGGAAATGAGGTCATTTCAATGAGTAGAAGCTAGAAGGTTGGAAGAAGAAGCTAGAAGGTTGGAAGAAGAAGCACGTGCTTATGAGATTTCAATTAGGGGAGTCCTGTCTCACCTGAAAACAGTTCCTGAAGTTGTCAGTGATCCTGATTTCTTTAGACGGTGCACACAGCTCCTTATGGAACGGCCGGAGGCACAGGAAACGTATACAGCTCTGAAGGATCAGAAAGAACAACTTCTGCCTATTTTAGAGTATTACACTAGGGATTTATGACTTGTTTATTATATTAGACAGTTCCATATGTGTATTGTTTTATGTGACTAGTGGGTTGTTATATGAATCAGACAACTTTGTAACTTTTATAAATGTTTCGTAATTTCTACGTAAGAATTCTAAACTTTATGTGTATGTGCATGGGATAAAACGAATATGGATGCTGAAATTAAATGTGTGGAAGAGCATGCTAAGGGACGGAAAAAAAGGATTAACAAAGTTGCAACATTGGTCGTGCATACGCTACTTTGAACTTGTGTAAAGAGTCTCAGCATACAAGTGCTTATACAGGCTGCTTATGGGTAAGGGATGTTTTAGATGGCAACCCTAGTCGTTGTTATAACATGTTTAGGATGGAACGGGGTGTGTTCTTAAGTCTGGTGGAACAATTGCAACAACATGGTATAAAAGAAACTAAAAATATAGGGATACATGAATCAATTGCAATGTTTTTATATACCGTTGGCCATGCACTTAGTAGCAGAATGCAACAAGAAAGATTTCAACATTCCAGTATGTTCATACAAAAATTCGGTTTGGTAAATACTGGCCTTTTTTTAAACATGCTATTGGAGCAATTGATGGCATACATGTTTCCTGCGTTGTCAGTGCAAGAGATCAAACTAAATTTATCTCTAGAAAAGGAACAGTGTCACAAAATGTCATGGCGGTTTGTGATTGGGACATGTGTTTTACTTTTGTCTTGGCCGGATGGGAAGGTAGCGCACATGATGCTCGGAGATTTGATCATGCCCTCACAACTCCTTCAATGAACTTTCCCCATCCACTTGAAGGTATTTTTTTATTTCCTACATTTTATTTATATTTAGCTTAACAATAGAAACATAATTTATAATAATTTCATTTTTTATATAGGAAAATATTATTTGGTGGATGCTGGATACCCAACACCAAATGGATATCTCAGCCCATACAGACGGGAGAGTTACCATCTGCCTGATTTTCGAAGGACATCTAGGTTTGAAAATGACAATGAGATCTTTAATTATTTCCATTCAAGTTTAAGGAGTACAATTGAAAGAACTTTCGGAGTTTGGAAAAAAAAAGTTCGCAATCTTACGAAACATGCCATCCTATGATTATGAAACACAAGTTAAAATCGTTTGTGCAACGATTGCTATACATAATTTTATTAGAACGACATCTATTACTGATCCTGGATTTGTTTAGTTGGAAGAAGAAGGTACTTATGCAGAAGATGATGATGGGGTTGGATTTTCACGTATACATTCATCAATTCAATCTTCATCTTACATGGCTCAGGTTCGTGATAGCATAAGAGACGAACTTGTTAATTCAATACGAGGATAGTAGTCATGTCTTATTTATTTCCTTTTATCATAGATTGTAATATGTAGTTAAAAACAAAACCTATTACAAATGCTTTGTATCAATGCATCATCTTAATTATTATGACACTTCTTTATTTATATTTCTTTTATTAATATTATACCTTATATTCTCAAGCTAATTATTACTTACTTTAATAATTAATAAATTGTTTTAAGAAGTAAAAAAAATTCTATTTTATCAAACAATATCATCCCATTTTATGTTTATAATCTTCATGAAAAATATATGATTTTCTGTTTGCAACAAAATAATTCATCTTCTCTAAAAATATTTTTACTCTTATATTTTATGAATATATATGTGATGACAATTAATTAATTAATTGTATTAAACATCAAAGGTTATTATACATGTAGTATGTTATTACAAAAAGTAGTTGTAAAAAAATGTTATGGGATTTCACGTTTAAAATCTTTAAAGAAAATTAATATTTTTCTGTTAGCAAAAAAAATTCATTTTTCTATAAACATATTTAATATTATGTTTTATAAATATATATACACATATTAATTATGTATTAATTATATTATCTTATATATTATTAATTATGTTAGTAAAATTTTTTCATTAACAATTTTATTTCTTCAAATCAAAATATATCATAAAATCTATCCCTTATATAATTATCATATTAACGTATACCCTTTTTGGTAATTTTCACATGTAAAAAGTGTTTCTGGTAATAACTATCCAAACACTTTCACTTCTCAGAATCACTTTTTCTCAGAATCTATTCTCCACAGAATCTATTCTCCAGAATCACTTCTCCAAACCACGGTTTGATTTCATCCAAACACAACCTTGGTTTCTTACAGAAAACACACTCTAGAAGTTATAATAATTCATAAATAATTTTAGGGTTAAGGTGCGCTCAACATCCTGAATTATTTTCTTAGGTACGTCTAGTATTTTAAAGTAATTTTTAGTGCATTCAGTATTCTAAAGTAATTAAAATGGTACACCCATATTCTATGTTAACAGAAACATTATGTTGATAATCCTATGACTTAACTCAAATTTGACCTAAAAAGTATGGTTTTTTTTTTTTTACTTACTCAAAACTTAATTTATTTTGTTTCTTTTGTTTTAAAACCAGATTGATTCAAAGCAAGAGAGGGGTTTGCTCTTCTATCCCATCTTTTGCTAGCAGACGTAGAGGTTTTCTTGGAGGGAACAAATTAATTAAGGTAAGTGTCGATTTGTAATGGAATGATTCAAAATCCAAAACAAAGGATGAAAATCTTATTACCCCAATAGCCATGATGACCCGTACAATGACAAGCAAGAGAGGGGTCCAGATCCTCTGAGCGGCCTCTAGGATACTCTCAGCAGCCCCCTCTCTCAGCATCCCTCAGCGTCCAAATTAGGACCGTTGAGATTAATCTGAGAGTTCATGATGTGTCATATTATTGTGCTATTAAAAATTAAAAATAAGTTTCAATTATGTTTTTAAATATTTTTTTTAATTATGGAATATCCAATTTTTTGCACCTACCTTATTTCAACTAGAGAATTTATGATAGACCCCAATAAATTTTACAGTTAAAATATATACTCCTCTAGTCCTATTTATACGACATTTCCAACATGTTTTACACATATAAAAAAAACCTTAAACTGCATTAACTCTTCGTTAAAATATAACAAATTTTTAACTTTACCTCTATTTAATATATATACCTTTTCAAAAAAAAAACTATCTACACTATAATAAATGAAAGATAATATGGTATATTTATGGTAAAAAATTAATAAAGTGACTTATAAATATAATTTTAAAAAAATCTCTCTCTGCCTTGTAAATAGGACTAGAGGAGTAGGTCCAAAAATTTAGGTAGTCCGCTCCAAAAAAATTTTAAAAATAGTTTAAATGTACTAAAAAATTTTATAGTATTAGTCAGATTTATTTTTAATTTTTAATAGCATGATGATGTGGCACATAATGTCACTTTTTTTAGTTATATTTATAAGTCACTTTATTAAATTTTTACCATAAATATACCATATCATCCTTTATTTATTATAGTGTAAATAGTTTTTTTTAAAAGATATATATATTAAATAGAGGTAAAGTTGAAAAGTTGTTATATTTTAACGAAGAGTTAATACAGTTTAAGGTTTTTTTGGTATGTGTAAAACTTATTGGAAATGCCGTATAAATAAGACCAGAGGAGTACTTATTTTAACTGTAAAATTTATTGGGATCTATCATAAATTCTCTAGTTGAAATAAGGTAGGTGAAAAAAATTAGATATTCCATAATAAAAATATCTTTAAAAACATAATTAAAACTTATTTTTAATTTTTAATAGCATAATAATATGACACATCATGAACTCTCAGATTAATCTCAACAACCCTAATTTGGACGCTGAGAGAGGGGGCTGCTGAGAGTATCCTCTTCCGCCCGAGAGTGGCGTAAGTAACCCAAGCTTCCCTTTTCTTGTTCACCAAATGAGCAAAGGGAGTGGTTGCTTAAGGGCCTGATTAAACGACACTAGGATGTACTGGACGAGATGGTTTAGCAGACGATGGAGAAGCAGAAAACGACACTTAGCCCACATATTTTCACTAACTGGTTCGTCGATTTTATGCTCTAAAATGGGACAACATTCATCTCTATCGGCGGGAGATGGAGTTGAAGATTGCCGCCATAGCCAACGCCTAGATACTCCATTATTAGAAAATCTTCCCCTTCCCGATAAAGTCAAACTCAGCAACAATCAAGAAGTACAAGCTCATTAATCAAGTTATCACAATCAAACCCAGATTTGTAAAGAACCACAAAAATCTAATCCTATTTTCACAGATAAGATCTGAAAGACGTGACTTCTATGGGTAAAATTTGAAAGACGCCGAGGATTTGAATGGAGGATGATGGTGAGATCAAAGACAGATCTGGAGGACGCAGTGATTTTGACTTGCAAGTGAATGACTGGAAGAAGGCCGAAAGACTTTGAATGATTGGAAGATGACAGATCTGGAAGGAGAGCTCGGGAGATTGTAGAAAGCAATGCCATCCTCCCTTCTCCATTGATTTCAAGTCATTCGCCGACCGACCTTGCCATCATCAGAAGTCAGGAAGATGGAGGCTGTCGAGTCTGAGAGTGAAGAGAGAGGAAAGAAGGTTATATGCCTGGGGCAAAGTTGCCAATTAATAAAAAAAAATTATTATGCAACATTTCAATAGTACTTTTAATAAAAGCTAACCTCTATCCCTATTTTCTCTTCCCAATGAGAAAGAAATAGTTAAAATTATGAAGGGTATATGTGAAAAATGAAAATAAATAATTGTACTCTAATCAAATTTTGTATTTTTTGTTTTTATAATAAAGAGATTTTTTGGAAGGGTTCTTATAAAAACCACAAGGAATACTAATTAAGGTAACATAGTAAAGGTAAATTGCATAAGACAAGAGAATATTAATAAATATTTTATTAAAAATTCAAAACAATTGAATAAGGGTTAAAGAGTACATTTGCCTTCAAAATTTTCCTTTTATATACTTAATTTTCATTTGGTGCTATTTCTCTTAAAATTTTAAAAATAATTATGCTAGTGTTTGGATTAACGTTCTGGACAAAAAAGTGTAGTATAAAAAAATAACGTCTTTAAGAGTGGCGTCCTTAGGATCTCTCGTATTTGTTAAAAGTCCGCTAATTTTGTTGCATGCAAGATAAGTCCAGTTCCCTCATAAGTCTACTAAATCAACCAACACTGTTACCTCAACTTCCTAATCTCACAATAAAACATCAGTACATCCCAATAAAAAGTGGTATCCTAAAGACTGCTCTTGATATGGGGTGTGGGGTAGGAGCTTTTCTCCTATTTAACTTCTTATTGTTTTTTATTCCTTTGGGCCAAAATAACATATTGTTGTTTAACATGTATGTGTCTGATTGGTGTGGCTGGCACACAGACCAGGGTTCACTAACAGGTGACCATCATGTACGTGTCTGATTGGTGTGGCTGGCACACAGACCATTTTTAGGGCATCCACATAGATCATATAAGCTATTTCGCATATTATTGGATATGCTCTATATAAAGAGATCTTTATTTGATTTTAATATGTATAGAAATAGAAGGCTTAGGGAGCCCATTCGCAGCATATTTTTCTAAAGAAGAACATATAAAGCTAATTGTATTACCATATTGATCACAGTGATATGCCAACATCAGCCCAACATCAAACATTAGCTTCCAAGTGCTTTGAAGGCTACACATTCAAAACAAGTGAGCATTGATTGAGTAATCACGCAAGAATATGGCAAAAGAGATCACAAAAAGTAAAACGCTTCATTGTCACTATCTCAAATTTTAGTAATTTACAAGAAAAACATACGAATGAGATTCTCTTAACCAAATTTAACTGTAACATTTAATAATCTAAGAAGACAAGGGAATAAAAAGGTTGCTCCATGTACAATGCACTGCGGCAGAAATTATAAACAAGCATGAAGTGAAGTGCCAGACTATCTGCTAGAGAGAACCACAAAAATGGATAAAGATGTAGGTAAGCAAATGGAAAAAGTGCTGCATGCACATACAAACATTAAATCCAGAAAAACAGTTTATGGTCTACAATCATCAATTACGTTATCATTCAAGTAACATCAGAGGAAATAGTTCCAGCAACATTTGATAGAAAACTGCTGCACATGCAAAACTCGTCTAGGACATAGCCACTTCAAGTTCCGGTAATGCTTTGCTGGGCCATATATTTGATCCACAGTATGATGGATACTACAGAACATGCAAAAGCCTAGGTGATACATATGCTCACAAGCACTAGAGTTGAAAACACTTCCTAATTTGGTCATTTAGCATTAAAAAGTGATAAGAAAACAGAACTTAATGACTCAGATGACAATTTGACATAATTATGTAACCTCTTGCGCTAAGGGTATTTTCTATAGAAAAATAACCACTCATTCTAAACACTGAGAATACAGTAAAGCAAAAGTTGACTCCATATCAGCCATTTTATAGATCTTATAATAGCCAAGGAAAAAGAAATAGCTGAGTAAACAAAACTCTGTTTTGATTTGCCTTTTCCATTGTAGCAAAGATGCCTCTGTTGTAGGACTGTCTAGTATAGGATTTGCATAGAAAGAACCTTTAAATAGATCTGCAATTGAGGAATAAAAAAAGTAGATAAAGATAAAAAGAAACCTCATTTAAGAAAAATAAGGAAATAAAAACACGTTACCTGTTACACTTTCAAGGACTAACATTTTAAGACATACTTAATTTCAATGACTAAAACGATGAATTTAAAATTTGAGGGACCAAAACAAAAATGGGACCAAATTTCAAGAAGAAAAAATTATAATAACCCTAATCAGCAACTATTTTTTCAGTTCTTGACATCAAACCTTCTATGAAGTAGGTAGTCAAATTATTTTATTTTGTGCGTTAAATTATGAGTAAAATACTCTAACCTCCCTTATATTTTGTCTTAATTACACAGACCTCGCATCTATTTTAAAATCATACACTCAAATCCAAACTGTTAATTCCATTAAGAATATTTCAAAAAAGATTTTTTTTAATTCAAATTTATCTTGAAATACTTTCTATTTGCTAAATTACCCTTCATAATACTAAATCCCAAAATCTTGGTTAAAACTATATCAAAGAATTTAAGATTTTCTCTTTTACCTTAATTTTACTTTTTTTTTATTTTTAAAAATTGTTGTTTGTTTAATGTTTTTATCATACTTGGTCAAAAAATTAAATAATTTAGTTAATACAAACATAAATTTAAATGATTTATATAAGTTTCCAAACTTGTATAATTTATATTATGTGATTAAAAAAATAAGCATTCAAAATATTTTCTAGCCATTTAAAAAAAATCTTAAGTTTCAATATTTCATGAGGAACTAAAATTATATAATTCTATAATATAATTGAAATTAAAAATTTTATAACATTTAAAAATTTTAAAAATACATGTATTATAATCAATGAAGAAAAAACCGAATCAGACCGGCCGGTTCAACCGGAAAACTAGTGAACCGGTCTCTGATCTGGTCTGTTTGAGGGAAAAAAAACCGGACAATGTTTAAACCGGTAAAAAACCGATTCAACCAGTAAGAACCGGGTAAATCGCCAATTAAGATGGCTTACCCGGTTTGATGATTTCAATCTTCCAATCTCAGGAAATGAGCTCGTTTTACATTTAAAAAAATTTAAAAAAATTAAACACAGTGAACATTTGGAGAAAAAACTGGAAAAAGAAAAGAAAAGAAACTCTAAATCTTTCTACTAGTCTATCTAGAATGCTAGAACTCATCTGTGTCCATTGTTGCTAAGCCGTGGTCTTCACTCTTCACTTCTTGCTTTGTCACCGCCGCTGTTAGTACTATTTATCTTCATCTCAGTATTAGACCCACCGACTCAGCTCATGTTGCTCATGGAAGATAAGGAAAAAGAGAGGGGGGAGAGAGAGACCGTGAATGAAGATTTGAAGGTAAGGACGAAGAGAGAACAAAGAAGAGAGCGAAGGCTTGGTGAGAAGAGATAAGATCAGCGTGCAGGTGCAGAGGAGTGAAAGTGTGAAACAAAAGGCAATGGTGTGATTTGATGGGTCTGTGGCAAGAGGGAAAGAGTGGAGAAAAATAAAAACAAAAACTGAAAACTTGAAATGATGGTTCCATGTGGCTGGAGGCAAAGAGTGGAGGAATAAAAAAAAAACTAAAAGCTTGAAAAAGTAAAGCAGGTCACGTGACTGAAGATAGAGGATGTGAAATAAAAGTAAAAAAATAAAAACAGAAAAAATTTTAATGTATGAAGAAGAGAGAGAATTAAAAGGAAAAAATTAATTAATTAATTAAATATTACTTTTTTTGGGTCAAAATAGGAATATTCTTACATATTTTAATTAAATGATATTATTTTAATTATCATTGGTTTGACCCAGTCTGACCTATTAACCCTTGACCCAGTATCTCACCCAATTTACTGATCGGTCCAGTTTTTTGTTCCCTGATTATAATTACTTTTTGTGTATCAAAAATTATTTTTTTAGAAATATAAATGTTTAAATAATATTTATGTTAAAGAGGGATACTTGGGTCAAAATAAAATTTAAAATTTAAACCTAACGGTCAACTAATGGTTGGATGGATAAAAATATAAGGAAGGTTTGTGTAACATATATTTTAATTTGAAGGGAAGTTTATATATGTTTTCAAAATGAAAGAGAGGTTTTTATAATTTAAGTAAAATAGAAAGATAGTTAATGCATTTTACTCTTAAATTATTAATGACTTTTTCTCTTTTATTGGAATTTTTGAAATTTTTAATCCTAAATTATATTTGTATGGTACGGCATTCAGTTTTGTTACACACACGTGAGTGATAAACACTCCAATGGAGTAAAATTTATATAATCTAGGCACCAAATTTTTCTATTTCAGTTAGCTTTAACTGATATTTTTCCTATTTAATATTTAAAATTATTATTAGTCAATTTAAATTCGGTATTGTTAGATTTTAAATGAAAGGTAACTAAATTTTTTAACATAAATTTTTATTTCTAAAATCTGAAAATTTTATTCAGAAATCTCTTCTAATTGCCAAATTATCCAACGGAACAATAATAAATGCAAATCACATGTATTAATTAGAGAATTCTCAGTTAAAATACGTTTCGTGCAAATCCCTACAATTACGGTTACATTTATTTGAAATTAGAGAACTTATTCTCGAAAAATAATCATATATTTAAGGAATTGGATTGAAAATTTTATTACTCGGCCCTAAATATAAAACCTATTTTGTATTACAATGCATTATAAAATGAGTCTTATATTTACGTTAAAGAGAAATATTATTTTTCTAACAGAAAACGTTATTATTAAATTGTGAGCAGGAGGTTAATTGATTGAGGTTGATAATAAGGGATAATTAATCCACAGCTCCTTATAGTTTCAACTAATTTTGAATCAGGTCCTTAAAGTTTTTTTTCTTTTTATCAGGTCCTTATACTTTCACCTGTTTTTAATTAGGTCCTTATATTTATTTTTCTTTTTATCAAGTCCTTATAAGTTCACTTTATTTTTAATTAAGTCCCTGAATTTTTTATTCTTTATTTATAAATTCTAATAGTACTATTATATAAACATAAAATAGTATATATTATTTAATATTAGTTTATAAACAATAATATTCTAAAGATATTGAATTATTATAATGATTTTAATTTTTTCAGCAAAAAAATTAATTGTTCTAAAAAAATTTCCTGAATTAATTAATTCTATTACTTTTTTATTACATAATTATTAATTTAATTTGATTATTAATATTTTATATTTCAGTATTAATCTATTTAATTAAGCTTATATTTAATTAATAAATAAAAATTAAAACTACATGGACCTAATTAAAAATTTAGTGAAATTATAAGGACTTAATTAAAAGAAAAATAAATATAAGGATCTAATTAAAAAAAGGTAAAAGTATAAGGACCTGATAAAAAGAAAAATAACTATAGGAACCTAATTCAAAATTCGTTGAAACTATAAGGACTTACGAATTAATTAACCCTTGATAATAATTGCTTTATTTTTTGTTGTATAAAAAAATCATATATCTAAGGAATTGGACAGAAAAAATTATTAATTTTTTCCAACAGAAAAATTTATCATTAAATTGTGATTGGGAAGTTATTTGATTGAGATTGGTAATAATTGATCACACTGAAATTGATAAAATGAAAATTCAAATTTCGGATCGTTGTAAGCAAACGGCTATATATCTCAAGACGATCAGCGTCCATCTAATTGAATTTAACGGTCACTTATCAAACCTATGGCTTGGTGGTTGGAAGTGTATTGCTTCGAGAGTTCAAATCCGGCGATCTGACTCACTCGGTTGAATTTAACGGTCATCAATGGCGGATTTGCCTAGTGGCTCTGCGAGCTTCTGGGCTTATGCTAACACTCTCCTTCAGAAAAACTCGACTTTACAGGTTCCTCTCTTCCTCCATTCCTCTGTTCCATTTCTTAACTTTTCATGTTCTTTGGGGACTCTAAACGAAGCTGTTGGTCTAAGCATTGTAAATCCAGATGCTCGTTCAGAGCTTTTGACTACCATATGTTAACTTTGGATACAATGGTTTTTGAAGCAGCCTTGCTGATTGTAGCATAAGTTCATAAGTTCGTAACCTATCCAGTGAAACTGGGATTACTTTCTTCCAGGATTTTTGTGTAGATTCGTTTACAGTCTGGAATGCATGTATTTCAATTTGATGGGTTTGACACAGATACCTCTCATTCTTAAACTTATTGCGTCTGGAAAAATACATTTTCTGTGGGTTTTTTCTAATGACAATGCACATTTTCTTCCATAATTCTCATATGTAGATTGGTTTAGAGTGTGAGATGCATGTATTTCAATTTGATGGGTTTGAAACAGATACCTCTCATTCTTAGGCTTATCGCGTCTGGGAAAATACTTTTGCTGTGGGTTTTTCTAATGATGATACACATATTTTCCATGATTCTTATATGTAGATTTGTTTAGAGTCTGGTATGCATGTATTTCAATTTAATGGGTTTGAAACAGATAACTCTCATTCTTAAACTTATTGCGTTTGGGAAAATATATTTTCTATAGGTCTTTCTGATGATAATACACATATTTTCTTCCACGATTCTTATGTAGATTCGAGTCTGGTAAGCATTTATTTCAATTTGATGGGTTTGAAACAGATACACCTCATTCTTAAACTTATCGCATCTGGGCAAATATATTTTTTGTGGGTTTTGTCTGACGATAATGCACATATATCTTTGTTTAAAGAAACAAAATGTAAAGATAAATATACGTCTCTCATTTTATTATTCCAATTTGTCCTCTGCAACTAGTCAACATTTCTTGCAAATTTTGTGTTTTTCCATTGCCGACTTCTTGCAAATTTTGTTGACATGTTAGAAGAACAAATAATCAATGCATATTTTCTCTTCAACATACATTGTTTTTCAATGATCATTATAATCTTGGTCAGTAATTTTAATTTATATAACTGATACTACCTTTTTTTCCTTATCCGTAACTGTGATTTATGTGGAAAGACGGCATTACTGCAGAACCAGATGTGATGGTTCAAAACATTACTGAGGACACTGAGTTCATCATCTTGGCTAGTGACGGCATCTAGAAGGTAACATTTTCCATTAGAATATTTGCATATAATGAACTCAAATAGTATTTTCACATTTGACGTTTTGATCTTACCAAAGAACTTGATAATAAGTTGATAACAAACTCTGCCTGTTGATTGTTATTGCCCCAGTGAATTGGATAAACCAGGAAAAAGGTGTGGTTGCATTTGTACTAAATAGAGATGGCAATCAGATTAAGTTACAATTACAACTTGTGCAATTCATAATGCTCCAGAATGGCCTCCACTATTACACTTGCCCGCACAGGTTCATGCTTGTTGTTAGATCAAATAATACAATCTTAACAACTCTAATACTTTATTTATGAGATCATCTCTTACGGTTATTCTCAATGTGATGAACAAGATTCCCACAGGTATCTATCGAATTCCTTCAACACAATTGGCTCATTGTTTTCTAGTTCCAAGGGCCTTTTCCAGAGTATGATACTGATAAGTTTTTTAATTCTCTCTATGTAACTTAAACCGTTTTACACTCAATGCTGTTTCATGTGATTGTGATTATTCAGCATGCCAAAGCTTCCTATTAAGGAAACATTTTATAGTAATTGAAGCTACAAATGAGTAGGTTTCACTTGAGATTTAGTCGAATCATAGTTTTAAGTTAAATTATGTGGCAGATTGGGTATATAGAGATAAAAGTTGTTTTGGCTTTCTTTGACTTGTTGAGTTGTTAATTGTTGAGGGGTTGATGTGATAAGGAAAGAAAAAGAACAAGTTAGTAATGAGGGCTAACAGGAAGCTAATGCGCCTCATAATTGACCTCCACTGTTACATCTGCTTGTTATTTATACTATTTTCAAATGATTTTTTCAGAAGGACAGGGTCGTGCCTTGTAACTTTCTCTTAACTGACACTAATATGTATATATTTCAGTGTTCGTTCTTTTGCTTTTATATATTCTTTGCTGTCTTAGTTGATGGATTTCACTGTCTCCGATGTCGTAACCACCTGTATGTATACACACACGCGCACACAAATTTCTTTGGAAATATGTTTGAAAGGTTGGTGAATTTCAGATGATATTAATTGGCTCATCTTGAATAATAGCTTGTCATTGACTGCTTTTAACTGTAGCTTGATTATACATTTTTTTTCCCAATTGATTTTACCTTAAAACAATTGATATTTCACATAATACTTGCGTATTTCATATAATCGTGACTTCATTATTTTTAAGGTTCATTTGAAACATTCGGACAATAATTATAATCTTGTGGAAGATTGCTGCTAATAAATTCTCTAAAGAAAAAAGCATCCAATACTTCATTTTTAAGGTTATATGCCTTTAGATTCCCACATACGCTTGTCGAAATCAAATGTCGACCTTCAAAGGAAATGCTAATACTTAAATGTTATTTGCGTTTGCAAAGGAAATACTAGAACCTGAGAGACCCCATTATTAAGACTTGATGTGGTTTCTCTTCTGGGTGTCTCTTTCTTGGTCCTCCTGCAATTTTTCTTTGCATATATATCTAATTACAAAAAGGGGTTCTAATAAATAATTAGTTGATTTGAGGCACCTATGTTTATTTGTTAGTATAGTTTCCTTAAGATCCATGATCAAGAAACAATCTTCCAATGAACTCTTTAATTTTTTTTAATTTTCATATATACCTTATATTTTTTCTTTACCCTTTATCTTCTTGACTTGTGAAAGCAACCAAATGATTATTTATTTTGGATTTATTTTAGATAGATAATTATTTTGCTACTTGCAGGACAATTCATGTGCTAAGAGTTAGGGACATTAATATTTGACATTGATATGAGCTAGACAGTTATTCTCGTATGCTTAACTATTTTGGGCATTTATGTCCTATCTTATTAGTGAAGGTATTTTTTATATTTATCAGTACATAAGAAGGAAAAGAAATTCAAAATAATGATTAAAATGTGTGCTTTTGGTGACATAGTAGATGATATCAGTCCTATTAGTTATCTAATGTTTCTTATTTTGTCATATTTGGCTCATTCTTTGATAAGAATGCAAGCATCTGAACTATTTTACACTTTTGACATCTTGGATTCACTTTGATGCATTTGACTTCATTTATACTATAATATTCAATTGTTTTTTATTGCTTCTCTATAAACTTGCAAATTGAACTGGTATTTCTTGTTTCCTCTGTTTTCAAATATTGAAGACAATAACTATAGTTTTTACAATTAACCTTTTGAGTTCTCTATAACTGAGGGGTTCAAATGACTTTTGTTTGATATGATATGATTATATGATGTCATAGGATATGAGCTTTAGTTGACTTTCTTTTCAATTCTATTTTTATTTTGTTCAAGATATATCATTTCCTACTAAGTTGCACAAGCACACATACAAATTTGTCTGGAGATATGTTTGAAAATACCTTTAGAATGAATACCTCTGATATCATGGGTAGTTTTTCCAAGAAATTCCATGGTGAGTTAGTATATTTATTATTTATTTATTTAGAATTCTCTCCTGTGAATTTTGTTTGTATTTCTCTTGTTCTTTCATAATCTCACATTCTAGACATGTTATCTTGCTCATTTTGTTCGTAATTATTTCATGAAATGAAACACTTTGTTGACTCAACCATCAAAATGATCCATATATAAAGTACTACTTGTATTCACAATTTATCATATCAGATGTGATTATAGACAAACACATGATTATTCAAGGCTATTTAAGGTTGGTGAATTTCAGATGATAATAATTGGCTTATATTGAATGATAGCTTGTTGTTAACAACTTTTAATTGTAGTATGATCATACATATTTTTTTCCAAATGATTCTACCTTAAAAAAATTGATATTTCATAAAATGCAAAATGAAATGGAGAACTTTTAGAAACTTGGATACAATATTTGCTTTTTTTATATAATCATGAATGTCCTATTTTGTGGTATTTGACTTACTCTTTAATAAGAATACAAGCCTCTAAACTATTTTATATTTTTGACATCTTAGATTCACTTTAGTGCATATGACTTCATTTACATCATGGTATCCAATTTTGCTGGTATTTTTTGTTTTCTCCGTGTTTTTAAATGTTAAAGACAACTCTAGTCTTGATAGTTAAGTTTTTGATGAGTTATTCATAGCTAAGGGGTTTAGATGACTTTTGTTTGTGATATTATGATGTCCTTGGATTTGCGCAAGCCAGATTTCTTTTCAATTCTTTTTGGTTCACAAGTTGGCTAGCTAAGGAATGATACCCCATCTTTTTTTTTTGTTTTTGTTTTATTGGATGTGCTTGTTTTATCATGTTGGCATTTTTTTTTCCTATATGGCTAGATGATGATGTTAATAGCCATACCAATATCCATAGAGTAATTGTTTATGTTCATATTAGCATATGTTTCAATCTTTTTATGATAGAAAGGAAACAATTTAATCATTGATTTTATTGGGCTTTCCATTTTTTAACATTTTATTGTTCCATTAGTTATGATATATATTATTTAGTAGTTATAAACCCAGATGTCTAATTTTAGAATGAAGTGACATTATTCTCTTTTTTACTTCCCTTTTATATGGTAGACCTTCCTCTTCAATTATTTCATAACAAAACCTCACATTTATTGATATCTTTTCCAAGGGATTAACTCAGAATTCATGAGTTTTGTTTGAGCCTAACAGTTAGTTTCTTGCAATATAAGGAAGAATTCTATCCTGGCTGAATAATAAAAATTTATAATTGACAAACATCAACAAGTTAAGGAGGTAAGTGGTAAATTTTATTTTGGTTGTCTTAGAGCCAGCTATCATGTTATCACCAATGCGATGCGATATGTCCCAGATCTGAGGGGTGCGGATGAGGTTCAGCCAAGTGCATGTTCAAGATTACTTAAAGGAACTGGCTTACATCTATGCTATCAGCTTAAACTTTTGGCATGATGGTTAGTGTTTCCTTCTTAAGATTAGGTTCGGCCAAGTGGTACCTAAAGTCAGTGGAGATGGGGGGCCCCATGCTTGAGCTTACTTAAGGAACTGGCTTACATCTATGTTATCAACTTAAACTTTTGACATGATGGTTAGTGTTTTGTTCTTAAGATTAGACTCGACCAAGTGATACCTAAAGTTGGTGGAGACTAGGGGCCCATGTTTGAGTTTACTTAAAGGAATTGGCATACATCTATGCTATCAACTTAAACTCCTGGCACAATGGTTAGTGTTTGTTCTTAAGGTTTGATCACCTATCATGTTATTACAAATGTGATGGGATGCATCCAGGGGTCTAAGGGGTGTGGATTATGTTCGGCCAAATAATACCTAAAGTTGGTAGAGACTAGAACACCCATGTTTGAGCTTACTTAAAGTTGGTTTGAGGGGTGTTTAAGCCTTTACTATCAGCTTAAACATTTGGTACAATGGTTAGTGCTTCGTTTTTTGATTTGATATCAAAGCTTGTACGGATTTGATGTTACTTTTGTTAAAAGAGATTTGAGGCCAAACCTCCTTTAAGAGCAAGGAAATGGCACATACGAGTATCGTGTGAACTGGGTTTAATCAGGTGGCAACCAAAGTCTTGTGGATAGGAGGCTAAGTCTAAGGTAAGTACTCCATTCTTAAGGTTTGATATCAGCTTAAGTTTTTGGCATTATGATTATATCTTCATTTCTAAATCTTTGCGCACTCTATAATATACATTATAACAATCTCCTAGTAAGTGTGAGTCTATGATTGAGCGAATAAGCATACTCCCTAAGAATGAAACCATGGTCTAAGCATGTATACTAATCTCTATGGTCAAATTCTTTAGAATAATCTCCATCCATCATTATCTCCACCTACCTCAACACCATTTATTATCACCACAGTCATCATCTTTGTGCCTTATTTAATATCCAAAGTCATTTTCAAATTTTTATAACCGAAATTGTTAATATTTAAATGAGCATTTAGGTCCTAAAATGCTCATATGCTCTCTATATCATGACTATATTTTTATATTTTCAATATGTTAAAAAATGCCATCATCTTCAGTAACAAGTCAATATTAGAATATCAATTAAACTTTTACATTTCAATGTCAAATTTTGAAAAATTAGAAAAATTGTTTAATTTATTTAGAAAAAATTTTAAAGTTTAACTAATAAATATAGGTGTATGATTTAATGCTTATCTTTTACAATTTTTTACTAGTTTATAAAATTTGCAACTATTTTTTTTCAGTTTCTAACATCAAACAATTTATGGAGAAATTAAGTCAAGTTCTCTAATCATGCATGAGTATGTGTCTTTTTTTGTTTCACTTAAATTTATAATTAAATACTACTATATGTTAGTATTTCAAAAATAAAATAAGATACAGTCATATGTGATAGGAGAATTTGATATAATGGATATAAAAAATTTGACGTAAGTATCATGCATGAAGTAATTTTATTTTGTCTGTTAAATTATTAATGTCTTTTGCTCCTTTATTGAAATTTTTAAGGGAGAATTCTAATATAATGCGGCTGAAATATCTAAATTCAAATTAAAGCCTATACTTTTAATCAATTTCTAATCAAGCTATGCAGTTTCATTAGAAATTTATGATTGTTACTAAATGACTAGCATGCATCTCTTTAATTTTAAAGAAAAGTTGGGTTTCTTTTTTTTACCCCTTTCAAGTAGTCTTTCATATCTTATGATTATTTTGTGAGACTAAAAAACACATAAATAATTTTTGTCGTGTTTAAAATTTGTATATAAATAACTAAAACCTTCAAAAATATTTTAATCTAATAATTTAAGTACTTTAAATTACAATATAAGTACCTTTAGAAGAAAAATATTCTTTTTAAAAAATATTTGTAATTGATATAAATAATATTTCAAAACAGAATAAAATAATAAATATTTTTTATTTTGTGAATCCAACGTTTACTTAAGTATATAAAACTACAGTAAATTATAAAAATATATAATATTAAAATATTTCATGTAATTAGAATATTTTAAGATCTTAAAATAAATATCTACAAAAAAATAAAAAATATTTATTTTAAGACTATTTCTGTTTTAATTTAAAATTTTTTATTATACTATTTTTTTAAGCTTAGTATATATACAAATTTTGAATACACTTGGGTTTGTCCTAAAAAATAATCATAAGAGATAAGTGATTATTTAGAAGGAGTAAAATAATCAATTTTTTCTATTAAAGAGTGGTATTTTAGTCATTTAACAATTTTTTCTATTAAAGAGAGGTATGTTCTAAATTAAGCCTCATGACCTAATTAAGAATTTGTTAGAAGTGTAAGTCTTAATTCAGATTTAGGTATTTCAGTCACGTTTTATTAAAATTTTAGAAAGTGAACTTATATATCTCAGAATCCTTACCAAATTTGAGCTCATAGAAAGTGAACTTCCCCAGAAATAGTAAATAAATCTTATTGAGTTTGTTAAAAGGTTTTTGCTCATTTTAACCTTACACTTCCTGAAAAATA
Organism: Neltuma alba; assembly: GCF_004799145.2. Classification (NCBI taxonomy): domain Eukaryota; kingdom Viridiplantae; phylum Streptophyta; class Magnoliopsida; order Fabales; family Fabaceae; genus Neltuma; species Neltuma alba. The sequence continues at coordinate 121,927 of NW_021632793.1, read as the reverse complement.
ATATTAAAATACTATAACCTCCTGTCCTAATTATAAAATCTAATTGACTAATTTAAAGAAATTAAGAAAATAAGTTAAATTAGCTATTTGTAATAAATATGTATTGTCTTTCTTAAAATATCCTTGCTAATCAAGTGTATTGGTTAGAACTACCATTATTAAAAGGATTATCTTGAAAAAAAAAAAGATAAATATGAGAGATAAAATGGATTGAGGTTATTAAGGATCGGAGGTAGTACGTATTAAAAGGTTTGCATGTAAAGGTTTGCAAACAAGGTCTTATATTTATTAACTAATTAGCATGTTAACTTATTAAGAGTTAAATATAATTAGGATGAGAGAGAAAGAGAAAAGAGACGGGAACAGAGGAAAATAGAGAGAGAGGAAGAGAGATTAAGAGAAAGAGAGGAAAAAGAACAGAGAAAGGTTGAGAGAAATTGGAATGGAATACTGCATATCATCCACATCATAATCTCCTTTACAATAAGGGGATTTACATCTACTTATAGCCATTAACCAGTAATGACCACCATTCTTAACTATCCTAACTAACTTTCTTTTATTTATTACAATTACATATCAATACCCCCCTCCCCAAAGACCCTTGCCCTCAAGGTACACAGAGCCCTGCACCCAACCACAGCCTTGGAGCATTTTCATTAGTTGTCCCTTGAACCAAATCTGAACCATAATTGTTGGAGGCTTGATTGAATCAATCCAATACAGCAACGTACTTGGGCCGTTCTCTTGAAAAACAAAGCCCATATAACCGCGTATCGCATAGTACTTTTGCCACTTAAAGAAGGGGGGAGACAGCTGGGCATTTGACTTTTCAAACTGAGCTCTTGCGTGCCACATACATTGCATAACTAGTTTCATCCTTCTTGAAGCATGCGCATGATCATTGCTCTACATGGTGCTTCGGGTATGCATGAGAAACAGAAATGGTGAAGAAAGAGGATTCGACCACATAAAGGAGACAGAGACCGTCGACCAAGAACCAAGAACCAAGAACTAGTGTCGACTGTAAAGAGGAATCTTGTTCCTTTACTTTGTCCGCCTTCATGATGTTGCTGGGTTTCGAGACTCGTGTAACAGGACTCAAGAAAACAGAGTTTACTTGAGAGACTATTATAATGTGAATGCTAGGACTCACTACTCCCAGATGCTAAACTTGTGTTTTGCCACGTCCTTGGGTTGCAACATCTAGAGGAGAACCCATGCTTCTTCACCCCTGTTTCGTTTGTCATCTTTGCATCGAAGTTCTTCTCTGTCACTCTTGAATGGGTTTTTTTTTAATCAAAATACGATAAATAGTAAAATACTAATATGTTACATTTTAAAAAATATTTACCAATATGCTGTATTTAAAATCGTTCTTGCAAAGAATGATTTGTGTATAATTTGAAAGTCGTTCTTCCCAAGAACGATTTTAGAAATTTTTTTTAGCACAAACGATTTCACTTATTAAATTTTTTTATTCAAAAAGTAAAATCATTCACGCCGAAAATGATTTTACGTTTTCCTATTCACTCACGATGCGAGAGAATCTCTACCAATTATGCGTGCAAGACTAATTATGCATGCAAGAATAAGAATCTCTGACAATGGATGTGACAATCCCATTGCTCCCATGAGGCTACAACGTATATGGCTTTATTATATATATTACATATGAATTACTTCTTCTTCTCTTTCTCTTACTTCATCTCTAAAATCTGAGTTCTCTCTTCTTCTTCTTCTTCTTCACACTTGTTTCATTTTCATTATTCTCTTATACGGTTAGTTTTTTACTCTTGCTTTCAAACAAGACAAGCTTTTTTACTACTGCTGTAGGTATATTATTTCTCTTCGATTTTTTCTTTTAAAAAATTTACAGTTGTGATATACAATTTGATTTTTCATCCATACTACCCTTGATGAGCCAATATTTCATTATTCTAATTTTTAGGAGGTGAGTGGTGGGTTCAACAATGTAGAATATTTGTACTATTTCTAAGTTAGATGCCTCTTATTTTAACAGTAAAACTATTATCTGTTATATTGTTTTAAGATGTTAAGATTTTAATATAGGCTTCATTTTTTTAGTATATGATTATTATTTTTCCTTATGAAAATATACTTCTCGAGAAGTTTAGATTTGGTAAGATAAAACTGAAAAATAATTATATATACACCCTAAATATCAAATATGTGGTATATATTAAGTTGGTAAATTAAAAAAAAAGTGTTCTACCCACTTCTAATGAACTATTGCTTTCATATATTTTTTAGATAAAAATAAGGTGTAAGTAATGAAAAACTGAAATGAATGAAGAACACTCATAATTTTTTTTTCATTTTTCCTTTTCTGTAATATCCTAAATTAATTTTTAGGATTTTTGTAAAATATATATATAGATATAATAATAATATTTTATTATAATATTAAAAAAAAAAGTCAAACTTTTCACTGAATTCGGTGGAAAGTTTGAGGGGAGGTTGGGGGTTGGGGGTTGGGTTTGAAATCCCCCTCCCCCAATAAATGTTTAACACCCCCACAATTCATTTCCCCCATGGGCGCAAGAACAAAAGAGAGAAAGAGAGTTGAAGTGTGCGTAAGAGAGAGAAGCATACCAGTGAATAAGGGTGGAAATAGGCCAGGCCAGGCCAGGCCTTGCTCTTAACAGGCCAGGCCTGTTTTGGAGCTTATTGGCCTGAGCCTGGCCTGTGGCTTGTTACAGGCTTATTTTTCAGCCTGAGCCTGGCCTGTGTAAAGGCCTGGCCTGGCTTGAAACCTGTTAAAAGGCCTGTATTTTAAAAAAATTCAAATTATAATTATTATTTTTTTTAAAAAAGCTAAGATTAAAAAAAAACGTACATAATAATTAAATTTTTAGTCTTGTCTTTTATTTAAATTTTAGTATCATAAGTACTATTTTAAATCTTAATTATAATTTATAAGAATGTTATTGAAAACTAATTGTAATTATATGTTAAAATTTGGAATAATACTACGTTTAAGTACACACAAAAAATTAAAATTAAGAAAAATAAATAAAGAGGAAAAAACTAATTTTATAATGAATAAAGAGGATATCATACTTAAATTAACATAATACGTGAGTTAGTTAATTTATCATTCTTGAAACAAAATTTTTCTTTCCTATTTTTTTTATATTTTTAAGATTTAAAAATCACATTATTTATTAATATTATTATTTTAAATTATATTTTTATCTTCACTTGTCATCTAAACTTCAAAATCTAAGAAAAGATTAAGCTATTAACTATATATTAAAATTAAAAAAAAATTAAAAGAGCACATTAACAACAATAGCATTAATTAATTTTTTTATATATTATAATTATAAATTCTTAACAGGCCCAGGCCGGCCTAACAGGCTTAACAGGCTTTTTAAAAAGCCTAAACCTGTCCTGTTTATCTAAACAGGCCTTCAAACAGGCCTGAGCCTGTCTTTTTTGGGAAACAGGCCAGGCTAAATACAGGCCAGGCCATAAGCCCCTGACAGGCCGCCTGGCCTGTTTCCACCCTTACCGGTGAAGGAGAGGGCAAGTTTTGAAGATATTTTAGGTACATAAAATTACTTCTTTATTACTATAGTGATTGGAGAGAATTTTGAGACTTATATGTGATATAAGTATTGAGTTTTGATAAAAGATGGCTATAGAAATTTAGAAGTGAATGAGTTGTTAATTTTAATCAGTTTAAATTTGTCTATTTATTATTTTTAGTATTTAAATCAATTTATTTAGTTGAAAATCTATTATTTATGGGATATACCATATTTTTGCCGATTAAATTTAAGTTAAATAATTTATTTGGATTTTTTGACATATTATTGAGATTTTAATCGGTGTAGTTTTATTTATTAGATGACTGGAGGTTTTAAAATAATTATTGTAGCTAAAAATTTTATTATTTACGGAAATATATATGGTAGTTATACCATTAAAGTTTTGATTAGATTATTTATTTATAAATATTTGAAGTATTATTGAATTTTTGATAGTTTGATTTTGAGGTTTAAACTTAAAATGAGATTTTTAGAATTTAGAACATAATAATTTTATATTTGGAAATTATGGAAAATCCTTTTTATTAAGGTAAATAATTTGGAGGTGGTAAATAAATAATTTGAGTTGTTAGAAATTTTAAGTTGTTTCTAAAATACTTAATAATTTTTGGGTTATGAGAGTTGCGGGAATTTAGAATAAAAATTTAATTAAATTAGAAATTTAACTAATATAGATAAGTTTAATTAATTAATTAGTTTATATTAATTTGTGGTTATATTAATTGTGTAGATTAATTATTGGTTGAGCAAAGGATTGACCTTGTGGTAATCTATTGCTTTGGCGAGAAGTAACCACTTTCCATTTGTTATATGTGCTAATATATTGTTTGTGAGTATTTTGTTATTTTAGAATAATATTTGTTATTTGGAACTAGAGTAGATATGTTATATCTTTTGAGCTATGAAAATTGCCTTATGGGATTTTTGGAATTGTGATTGAGAAGTTTGGAAAAAATATATGATTTATATCTTATAGATTATACGGGGAAAAGATTGAGATATTTTTGTTATATTGTGAATGATTAGTTGTTATTTGGATTTTGGATTGAGCTCTATCCTACCACGTGGTAAGGCCGCCATGGGTGTACATTGGTTGGCTTTTTCCTTCGTCCCTAGAGTAAGGGATAGACTTTTGAGGCTTTTTATTTGTCCCTCAATGTGTGGGATAGGCCTATAATAAGAGATGGACTTTTGTAACTACTTATTCGTCCCCCAAAGTGTGGGATAGGCCTATATGTCAGATTGATCCCCTATATTGAGGGATAGACTTATGTGGCTTGTATGTTAGCCCCCGTAATGAGGGTTTGGATGATTGAGATTATTTGAATGTACATATTTGTATTTTCATTGATATATATATAGTGAGATTTAATAATTATCCCACTTGACACCTCACGAGCTTATGTTAGTATGTATGGTGAGTTGGAAGTTGGTTACTGAGGCGTTTGTCTCACCCCGTGGTTTTTACTATTTTCAGGTGATAGTTCAGGTGGTGACCCATGAGGGAAGGCTTTGGAGGCATAGTGTGCTGTTATAGCTTGTATAGCCTCCAGACTTTTGTTATATGTGCTGATCTGTTATATATTGCCATATAGGGCCCACATACTCTAATGCTGTAAACTAATACTTTTAATTACTACTATTTGATATGGGGGTCATTGGAAGGCCAGAGATATTTAAAACTTTGCATATTACGGTGTTTTGATAGTATTGGCTTGTAACTAATAGGCTCCATAACTTATATTAAAATGATTTATTAGTTCATATGTTTGAAAGTATAAGTTTGGTTTGGGCTAATGGTTGAATGACATTTCTAGACTTTGGAAGTCTAAAGCCCAAGTTAACGATCGATGTTGCTCGTAATATAAGTTTATTTCTTCTAACCATGATAGCGATTTTAAAATTTTAAGGTTTCTTCTTTTCTATCATGGTTAATCATTCAAATAAATTGTTGAGTTTAATCTAAAATGGTTTTGAAAGAACGGTTGTCACATTTTCCATGCTATTTGTTATGTTGTATTTTTTTAATTGGTGATGACATGTCATGATATGAGTGTTTTGAATCAAGAATAAAATACTCTGACTATCTTTTTAGTTTGCATCAATTACATAGTTCTTTTCTCTATTTTAAAAGCATATAGTTTAGTCCAATTGGTTAACAATGTTAATAGGAGTATTCTAAAAAGATTCTAAAAATATTATTTTTAACTGAAATTTATATTAAAATAAAATTTATTTACTATTTTACTTCTGATTCTAATAAATTCCTAAATTATATTTTTATAGTTACATTAATTTCATTCAGTTAAGGTAAATATAAAAAGATTTGATTAAAATTTTAACTAATTGTTTTTAATAAATATATATTTAACTAATTATGTTTATAAATCTTTGTAATAAAGAAGTGTTTAAAAGTTTTGAATTATCAATTGAAATAACTTATAAAATATTTTAAATAAAAACTAGGAATTTGAAATATATTTTTACAATTTAAAAGAAATCAAAGTAAATAATTTTCAATGAATGTGATAAACTAGAGAAAAAATCTTTATTTTTGAACCCTTCATTTCAACCCAATGGCCTTAAAAGATTTTAGCCCAATTAAATTTTTAATTTCATGCAATAAATTGATATTATTAAATTTAATTTTATAAAAATAATGAAATAATAAATAGGTATTATAAGGTATAAATAATATATGTATGCGTAAAATAAAATAAAAAATCTTCATGATATGTTAATTATTGAAATAATATTACAAGAAAGAATTTTAATATTAAAAAAATATATAAAATGTATTTTATATAGTGCAATAATATATTAATTAGTACTTGATATAAATAAAATTATAGAAATAGCAAAAGAAACAAAAGGAAAAAATCTCTATTTCTTAAACTTATTTTTTTATTTTAATTACAAAGAAATAATTTACAAAAAATGATTAAAAATTATGAAAATTACTAAATTTGTAATCAAGTTTGTTTACTATACTTTAATAGATGTTGACAATAATAGCAATAACACATCTTTTATAGTAGTTTCTAATTTGGGATTATGTAGTTTTCATTATATTTTCTTTTTCCTTAGGTATGGATTCCATTATGTGTTTCGTTATATAGGATATTCTAACCTTAACCAAGGTCAGGGGTTCGATTCCGCTTGGGAACGCAGCAGCGTGGAGTGGTAGGCAAGCCATCCGTTAGGGGATTCTTCACAGGTGCTGCTTTGGATTAGTTTGGGCCCATTGAAAAGCCTAAAAGATGGTATTGGCCTGGGATACTGGGAGAGATCACTCAAAAAATAAATAAATATTGATTTTGCAAAAAAGTAATGGTATAGTGGAGTTAATTTATTTGTATAACTTAATCTTGCTTGACTTGATTATAATAAAATGATTAGGAAGTAGAATGGATCATAGAAACGAGTTCATGTGCGTATTTGCAAATGGATGAATTTTTAATGGCCCAGCCGGTGTAACATTTGAGTCTGGTAATATGAAAATTATCAAAGTTGATGAAAATATTACCTTGGGCAAATTGAAGCAAGTTATTGGATGAAAGTTGTGACTTCCTTCCATCAAAACGTGACAAATTTAGTATATAGATATCCTACATGCATAAATCCACCACAAGGTGTACCAAGCATGCAATTTGGAAGATGATACATATATAAAACGAATGTGGCAAGTGACCAGAAGATTTTCAACTCAATTAACATGTGCAGAGTTGTATACTAACATATGTGATTTACCAGATAATAGCCATGTTGAGTCACAACCCATAAGTGATTATGTTGAAAATATGCTCCCATCAAGTAGCAATAGGGTGAACATGATGGAACAAGAATCTATGTTTAGTGATCACATGAAAAATTTCCAACCATTTGAACTCCCTATAGATGGTGGGAACATTGTATCATCATGTTCTCTTCCTCATGTAGAAGATATCACAGATGAATCAAAGGATCAAGAAGAATATGATTATCATTTAAATGCTGGTAATGGGGATGATAATGGTAACAATGACAATGAATATGATAAGATGAACGAGTAAAATTAGGTTGCAAATGCTTCCTTGTCATAAATTCATGTTGAGTCAGGTACAACTCCTGAATTTAGTGAATTAGAAGATATTCTACAATGTCCAAGTTCTAAGACGTCCAGTCAAGCTATATTTTGTTTGTGTTCATCATACATTTAAGGTCTATTATTCTTGTACAAAGTATGAAGAATATCATGTTAATTATGGAGAAAATTGCAATTGGAGAGTGAGGGCTTGCAAAAAAGAAAGCAAGAACTATTGGCAAATTACAAAATATGGGGGGCCTCATGCATGCATGAGCACATCATTAACTCAAGACTATCCAAAGTTGGACGCAAATGTTATATCATCCTGCATTATGGCAATGATAACTCACAAACCACATGTGAAAGTGTCACAAATTATTGAGAGGATGCAATCAATATTTGGTTATACTGTGTCATATAGGAAAGCATGGAAGGCAAAACAATTAGCAATTGTGATTGCTTTTGGAAATTGGGAGACCTCATATTCCTTACTCCTAAGATGGTTAGCTGCAGTTCAACACTTCATGCCTGGGTCATGCATATATTTTTCAAACAAATAGCGCTCTCAAGTAAATACAAATAGTCAGCCGATAGAAATGTTTCATCGTGTTTTTCGGGCATTCAAGCCATGCATAGATGTATTTTCATATTTAAAGCCTATTATACAAGTTGATAGAGTATTCTTATATGAAAAATACAAGAGCACATTGCTTATGACAATATCACAAGATGGCAACGGAAATGTTGTGCCACTTGCATTTGCTATAGTTGAAGAGGAAACAAGATCTACTTGGGTGTGGTTCTTACACCTTGTACGCCAATGTGTTGTAAAAGATAGAATAGGAATTTACTTAATTTCATATAGACATCGTTCAATTTTGGCTGCTCTTGCTCAACCCCAAGTTGGATGGCAACCGCCACATAGACATCATGTTTTTTGTCTACGACACGTGGCTTCAAATCTTCACAAAGCACATGGAACAATTGGTTAAAATAGAAGTTTATAAATATCGGTGAGATTCCTTGTGCTTTTTATAATCTTATAACTATATGATTTTATGATCATTCTAACAAGTGCTAATAAATATGTAGGGTAAGCCTATGAACGTCATGTTGTTGACAGAGAATTAACAGAAATAGCATTGCATCATACTCCTGCAGCTAGATAGATCAAAGCCATCCCAAAAGAAAAATGGTCACGTGCATATGACCTTGAAGGTCTTCGTTTTGGACACATGACAACTAATCTTGTAGAGTACATAAATAACGTATTTAAAGGTTTTAGAAGTCTACCAATAATAAGTTTAGTTAAGGCAACCACATATAGAGTCAATAATTATTTTGTGAAATGTGCCCAATAAGTTCATGCTCAAATTATGGTTAGTAAGGTATTTTTCGAGACAATGACAAATAAGTTAGGCATAGCAACACAAAGTGCATCTGCGTGTGTAGTTCAAGATTTTAGCATAATAGCAACATCATTTGAGGTTATGGAACTATATAATGTTTGATGTCGTCAATTTTGTCGGTGTTGCAAGGTGAATTTGATTGACAGAAAATGTGATTATGGAGTTTCAAGTAGAAAAGCTTCCATGTATGCATGCCATTGCTGCTTGTACACGAGTAGGCATAGACCATTTACAATATGTGGTTCTACTTTTTCTGTTAGAAACCATACAAATGGTTTATAATCATTCCAACCAATAGGAGATGAGATTTACTGGCCACAGATTGGTTGTTTTCTTCTAATACCTAACCCATCAATGATTAGAGATAAATGATGCCCTCGCTCAAGTCGAATACGAAATGAGATGGATTACACCACACCCAATGAACCTAACAAGTGTGGATTATGTTGACAAGTTGGTCATAACCACTCTATTTATCCACAAAGTATAGCATCTCGACAATAAATTATGTATTTCAATTTTTGGAATAAAAACATTATGTTTTATGAAGATTATATTATAATTAGTTTGATTTCTTTTACATTATTTGGAATTTTTCCTTTATCTTATGCAGAGACATTTTAAAATGGCACAACTTCCAAAAGAGGTGTGTGAATGTCTTCTAGGTATTAGACCATCTGCAGATAGGCTAAGTGGGTAGTGACTACTCATAAGTTGGTTGGAAGAGAACTTTAATCACCTACCTGATAATGCAGATGATGTACAAGTGCAACAATTCACTCGTGCATATATCCTCAAGTTGATTGGTGGATATCTCAAGCCAGATAGATCGGGTAGCAGGGTGTATATAATGTACCTTCCACTACTTTATGATCTTCAAGAAGCTGAAAAATATAGTTAGGGATTGGCAATTTTAGCTCACTTGTATAGAGAATTATGTAACGCTACTAACCCAACTGAGGATAGGATTGGAGGATGCTTATCATTACTTCATTTATGGGTATGGGATCATTTTCCTATGCTAGCACCACAACAACCTATGTATCCAAATCCACAATCTGATATCTACCTTCTCTTACCTCCTTTGGGTTTTTAGGTGTGCTAAATTTATTCACAAACTATTTGTTATGCTCTTATATTATTAAAATTATACAGTGTTTAACATTACTTTTTTGTAATAACAGATGGAAAATGTGAGACAAAACCCCCCATTCACTTGCTGCATCTTTAATCCAATATAGGAGCTTTCTGAATAAAATGACCAATGATGAGATAATGTGGCAGCCATACGAATCTCCTTATGTGCGCCAATTGATTCCTGAGTATTGCTTAGCAACACCCGAAATTTGGCGTAGTTCAGTTCCTTTAATATGTTTTAATATTATAGAATGACATCATCCTGATCGTGTACTATGGCAATTTGGTTGTCAGTAACCAATTCCTTCCATGCCTTTTCATTTGGAAAATTATCACACGATCCAATTATGAGGTAGAACAACTACAAATTAGATTGATAAATGCTCGGACTTCATTCAAGCATGGGATAGATGGCCACATGTAATTGTTAATGCTCTTATAGCACTTGATGAACTTGATCAAACATCTCAATACATGCAATGGTATTGGAGATGTAACATTCCATTTTTTTCGTTATCTTATTATAGGATTTAAGTTATATGGGTATGAGGTTAATTAATAATATTTAAAATTAAATCTTATTAAATAAATTGTAAATCATGATTTTTGTGATATACAAATAAATTATAAAAAATAAATAAATAAACAAAAATTAAATAAAAATTATTTATTATAAAAAATTTATTATTTATTATATAAAAATAAAAAGGGCAAGCGGGTGGCAGGTGGCTACCCACTGCCTAAAGATGGAAGGGGGGGTAATCCCCCTAATTTGGGTTGTCACCTCTTTAATATATATATATATATATATATATATATATATATATGGGGTATGGCATTTCAAGTGGGGTCACATGCCCACTTTCAAATTTTCTCCCTCCCCTTTCTGGTTCGTTCGCTTTCCCCTGGTCCGTGTTATCGCCACTGTCGTGACAGTGAGTGAGTGTGAGAGGAAGATTGAGGGTGTGAGAAAGGAAGGACTCTACTTGGGTACATATAAGATATTTAGGTAAGCTATTTTCATCCTACTATTTTTATTTAGCTTTGTCTTTTTATTTTTGTAAGTTTATGGTAGAAAATAAAGTTCATTAGGGCTTGTTAGATTTTTAATTTTTAAGGTTTCTAACTTATTATTAGGATATTAATAGAGCTTACGTGGTTAGAATAAGAGTCTTATGACTTAAATTCTTTATTTGGATGGTTGATTTGAAGCAGTATAAGTTAGGGTGTGGTTGGAAAATTGTAATCAGTGTTAATGATGATATTAATTTCAAATTTAATCTCTTAGTTAGTTCATTGGAGGTCATATTGAGGATTCAATGCTTGAACTTTGAGGATTTTTGTTAAAATAATAATATTGATTATTCTTGGAGAGACTTTAACTAGTGAAAGTTGGGTGTTTTGAATAGATTGGAAAAAATATTATAATTTATTGATTCTAATGAATGGGGAATGACTAATGAAAGAAGGGAATAGAATTTGTAATAATTATTTGAGCCATAGTTAATATATGGTTATTTTTCTAAGAGTTAAAGTAAGCACTTTTTGAAGATTTGTGGATGATTTAAAGGAATCATTCTTATTAATAATGTGAATGAGAGAAATAGAGTTGGGAAATACTAAAAATTGTTACTTGGAGGAATAGATTAATTATTATTTTTCCTAAAGATAATTTTTTAAAAGTAAGCCAATTATGGGAATTTAGTTAATAAACTATTTTAATGCTATATTAATTAGTCTTTTTATATTAATATATGTTTATCAATTTATTATTATAGAGTGAGCTTGGTTTGGGCTCTTAGGTCTTGAATCGTCTCATTTTTGTTCTTATATCAAGAACTTAAGTAACCGCTTTCTAATTTACCTTGTATGCTTGTTGATGTGATTATAAGCATGTGTTGATATTATAAATGTTATCATTATATGTTATAGTGGTTTATGTATAAAAAATGATACACACACATGTATATTTGAAAACTTATGTTTTGATAAATTTATTAGTTAAGTGGGCATGAATTATTTCATCCTATGAACATCTTATTGATGTTGAATAAGTTTGATTATTGAATCTGAGAATACTTTATGAATATTGAATTGTGTGGAACTGGATGGTTGGGTTGTGTTGTATCGGGTTGTTCTGAAATGTAATTGTGGGAGGCTTGATTATTTATACCACGTGGTATAGCCGCCACTTGGCACCCAGTGACTAGCTTTAACATTCTTAGGGCCCTTGATATCACTCTTCCTTTGGCCGGGTCAAGAGTCAGCCCAATGGACATGACACCTTTCCATATTCCAAGGAAAGGGAACCCATGGTTCGATATGAGCTCTACAACTTTTGATCGAGTTATATCTCATTATTGGAGAGCTTGGTGCAATCTTGTTAAAGAGACAAATCCTGTTATGTATTATTAGCCTATGGGTTCTCTGTCAGAGGTTACAAGAAGGTTATAAGGATGGTTGATGAAGTTCTGTACATGCAAGTTATCTTTTGAAACTATTATATATTGTTTTCTGTAAAGATGTTTACCTTATATGTTATTTAAAATTGTACTTTGCCCGCTTAACTATCTTTTAATCACCCCCTGTATACTTGTTGAATTGCAATTGTGGTTACTAGGTCAATTTAACTTACCCCGTGGTTATTTAATATTTTTTTCAGGCGAGGGTTCAGGTGTTGGTCCCAAGGAGAAGTTGTCCAAGGCTTGAGTTGCTCTTCCAACTCTGTGTAGCCTCTCTTTTGGTATACATGATTTGTTTGATGTATATTGCCAGACTTTAGGGCCTTTTTGTTAAACTTAACATAAGTTTAATTTTTTTGCTGCATTCTAGACTTGAGCTATTGGGTACAGCCCTTTTTGGGTATAGGTGACTATTATTTTGATTGCAATTGATATGAGCAGTGGTGGTAGTTATTTTGGTGGACTTTGAATGCCCATTCATGATTGGTTTTAGTTATATTTTTGGGATTATAGATATTCATGATAGAGTTATTACACACATGAAAAATTAAGTATTGATTACTTCTTGTTACATTAATTATCTCTACTACTCTGAAATAGTGGCTATTGCACTGTTATGGATGTAAATTGTTAATGGCTATCGTAGATTTCTATTTGATTACTTCCCTCAGTCTGTTAAACCATGCACAAAGGTTTATCGCGTATAATGTCAACGGCTTCAATTTCTGTACGGTTGGACGTGATCAGGGATTGCTCACACAAAACTCTAGATTTTACGGGACATTCGGGACGAGATATTATGCTAGTAATAGTAACGACGATATGCACTTTGGAGGCATCACTTACTATGGAAAGCTAATTGACATCATTGGGTTGAGTTACTAGCTTTTCACCGTAACTGTTCAAGTGCTCTTTGGCAAATACGACAACTTCACGGGGACTCGCTACTAACTACTTGGGCATCACCTCTGTTAATTTCTCTAGACTTATTCATACGGGGAAATCTAAAGATGATGAGCCATATATTTTTGCTTTCGAGGCACACTAGGTTTACTATGTCAAGCACGAGAAACATAGAGATTGGAATATGGTTGTTTAGCTTAAGCCATAGGATCTTTATGATATAGGTGATGGTAACATTATTTACAACAACGAACTCTTCCAATTTTGAAAACTTCTTTCCTGAAGGAGACGATAATTTGGCAATTATTAGGTATATGTCTTTTCTTAAATTATTTAAATAATTAACTACTAATTACTAATTCTTTCTAAATATATTATAATTCTAACATAATTTTTTTAATATCTCTTTTTAGGCAGGATGATGATCAAGAATAACAGTTTCAAAAATTTTTATCATTTAAAAAATTTGCCTTTCATAAATAAATATGTATAAATTAAAATTGGTTCAGTTTTTAAAAAATAAAAAAATTACAATTTGTAGCGATTACATAATCGCTACAAATTGTGAAACCACTACAAATACTAGCGTTTTTATTATACACTAGAAAATGCAAGGCCGCTACACAATGAATCAAAACACTGCAAAAAGAAAAACAGCTATAAATGTCTCGCTGATTTCTTATAAATACCACTTCATCTCTTCATTCATTTACCCCATCTCTTTTTTTCTTACTCTCTTATATGGTGGTTTTTTTCTCTTTATTGTTTGGTAAGGTGATTTTTATTTTGTAAGTCTTAATATCTTTTATTTGTCCTTATTTATAATTTATTAACATATTTATTTCTCTTTTTCTTTCAGATTTTTCTTCTTCACATTTGTCATACCTTCTTCAACTAATTCAAGCACTTCTCAACATAATAGTTTAGGTTCAATATTATATCAAGCACTTCTCAACATAACAATTTAGGTTCAATATTATATCAAGCACTTCTCAACATAACAGTTTAGGTTCAATATTATAAACTATTTCATTTTTAATTCGACTATCTTATTAAATTTAATTCACTTCATTTGACACAATCATAACTTAACTACTTATTATTTATTACAAAATTCAAATGTATAACATGTAATACATTAGTAATTATACATATTAACAAAAATTCTCTAATATAATCTACTTAATGGTTTTTAAATTTATAATATTATATTTTTTAATAATCAAACATCTCAATTTATTTTTTTTGGCCTAGAATAAACTTTCTAGCGATTCCCAAACCGCTAAAATAAAAAAAAAGAGAGACAAATTTTGTAAAATTTAAATATCCCGTCATATTTCTAACGGTTCATAACTGTTAGAAATTTTTTTGCGCCAATTCCAAGATTTCGATTCCCAGCAAAATTTGATTTTCTTTGAACTTTCTAGCGGTTGTTGACCGCTAGAAATTTTTGGCGCCAAGATGAAAATTTTTGTTTACCGGCAAAATGAAATTTCACTTAGAATTTTCTAGTGTTTAATTAACTGCTAGAAATTTATCAGCGATTTCTAGCGATTATAAACCACTAGAAATTTTGTATCATTCCCGTTCCGCTACTTGTTTTTTCTAACGGTTATTTTAACCGCTAGAAATTTTCTAGCGCTTTGATCATACTGTGTAGCGGTTCCCGTAACCGCTAGAAATCCCTTTCTAACACTTGATTTTCTAGCAGTTTGTCTAACCTCTACAAATGTTATTTGTTGAAGTTATAACCGCTAGAAAAGTCATATTTTAACCACTACAAAATAAATGTTTTTTTTGTAGTGCATGAAGAGAAGTGTCAGACTATCTGCTAGAGAGAACCACAAAAATGGATAAAGATGTAGGTAAGCAAATGGCAAAAGTGCTGCATGCACATACGAACGGTAAATCCAGAAAAATAGCTTATGGACTACAATCATCAATTACGTTATTATTCAAGTAACATTAGAGGAAATAGTTCCAGCAACATTTGATGGAAAACTGCTGCACACACAAAACTGGTCTAGGACATACCCACTTCAAGTTCCTGTAATGCTTTGTTAGGCCATATATTTGATCCACAGTATGATGGATACTACAGAACATGCAAAAGCCTAGGTGATACAGATGCTCACAGAGTTGAAAACACTTCCTAATTTGGTCATTTAGAGTTAAAAAGTGATAAGAAAACAGAACTTAATGACTTAGATGACAATTTGACATAATTATGTAACCTCTTGCGCTAAGGGTATTTTCTATAGAAAAATAACCACTCATTCTAAACGTTGAGAATACAGTAAAGCAAAAGTTGACTCCATATCAGCCATTTTACATATCTTATAATAGCCAAAGGGCAAGAAATAGCTGAGTAAACAAAACTCTGTTTTGATTTGCCTTTACCCTTGTATCAAAGATGCCTCTGTTGTAGGCCTATCTGGTATAGGATTTGCATAGAAAGAACCTTTTAATAGATCTGCAGTTGAGGAATAAAAAAAGTAGATAAAGATAAAAAGAAACCTCGTTTAAGAAAAATAAGGAAATAAAAACACGTCACCTGTTAAATCTACATTATCACTTTAATGCCTTTTATGACGCTTTAACAATTTTAATATTGTTACACTTTCAAGGACTAACATTTTAAGACATACTTAATTTCAAGGACTAAAATGATGAATTTAAAATTTGAAAGACTAAAACCAAAATGGGACCAAATTTCAAGAAGAAAAAATTATAATAACCCTAATCAGCAACTATTTTTTCAGTTCTTGACATCAAACCTTCTATGAAGTAGGTAATTAAATTATTTTATTTCGTGTGTTAAATTATGAGTAAAATACTCTAACCTCCCTTATATTTTGTCTTAATTACATAGACCTCCCATCTATTTTGAAAACATACACTCAAATCTTAAGAATATTTCAAAAAGATGTTTTTTTTAATTCAAATTTATCTTGAAATACTTTCTATTTGCTAAATTACCCTTCATAATACTAAATCCCAAAATCTTGGTTAAAACTACATCAAAGAATTTAAGATTTTCTCTTTTACCTTAATTTTACTTTTTTTTTAAAAAAATTGTTGTTTGTTTAATGTTTTTATCATATTGGGCCAAAAAATTAAGTAATTTAGTTATTACAAACGTAAATTTAAATGATTTATATAAGTTTCCAAACTTATATAATTTATATTACTACCTCCGGTCCTTAATATAAGACCCTGTTTGACTTTTATTTTGGTCCTAAATATAAAACCCCAATCCACTTTGTCTCTTATATTTACTCAATTTTTTCCAAGATAGTCATTCTAATAATTATAGTTCTAGTTAATATACTTGATTAGCAAGGATATTTTAGGAAAGACAACATCTATTTAGGACAAATAACTAACTCAACTTACTTCCTTAATCTCCTTAAATTAGTCAACTGGCTCTTATAATTAGGACCGGAGGTAGTATGTGATAAAAAAATAAGCATTCAAAATATTTTCTAGCCATTTAAAAAAAATCTTAAGTTTCAATATTTCATGAGGAACTAAAATTATATAATTCTATAATATAATTGAAATTAAAAATTTCATAACATATTAAAAATTTTGAAAATACATGTATTATAATTACTTTTTGTGTATCAAAAATTATTTTTTTATAAATATAAATGTTTAAATAATATTTATGTTAAAGAGGGATATTTTGGTCAAATTAAAAATTTAAAAGT
The DNA here is from genome assembly GCF_004799145.2 of Neltuma alba. Taxonomy (NCBI): domain Eukaryota; kingdom Viridiplantae; phylum Streptophyta; class Magnoliopsida; order Fabales; family Fabaceae; genus Neltuma; species Neltuma alba. The sequence goes on along the minus strand of NW_021632793.1, from coordinate 104,659 downwards.
CAAACTTAACGGTCAACTAACAGTTAAATAGATAAAAATTGAATCTTAAAAATATAAAGAAGGTTTTTGTAACATATATTTTAATTTGAAGAGAAGTTTATATATGTTTTCAAAATAGAATAGAGGTTTTTATAATTTAAGTAAAATAGAAAGATAGTTAATGTATTTTACCCTTAAATTATTAATGACTTTTTCTCTTTTATTGGAATTTTTGAAATTTTTAATCCTAAATTATATTTGTACGGTACGGCATTCAGTTTTGTTACACACACGTGAGTGATAAACACTCCAATGGAGTAAAATTTATATAATCTAGGCACCAAAATTTTCTATTTCAGTTAGCTTTAAATGAGATTTTTCCTATTTAATATTTAAAATTATTATTAGTCAATTTAAATTTGGTATTGTTAGATTTTAAATGAAAGGTAACTAAATTTTTTAACATAAATTTTTATTTCTAAAATCTGAAAATTTTATTCAGAAATCTCTTCTAATTGCCAAATTATCCAACGGAACAATAATAAATGCAAATCACATGTATTAATTAGAGAATTCTCAGTTAAAATACGTTTCGTGCAAATCCCTACAATTACGGTTACATTTATTTGAAATAAGCGAACTTATTCTCGAAAAATAATCATATATTTAAGGAATTGGATTGAAAATTTTATTACTCGACCCTAAATATAAGACCTATTTTGTATTACAATGCATTATAAAATGAGTCTTATATTTTACGCTAAAGAGAAATATTATTTTTCTAACAGAAAACGTTATTATTAAATTGTGAGCAGGAGGTTAATTGATTGAGGTTGATAATAATTGCTTTATTTTCCGTTGTATAAAAAAATCATATATTTAAGGAATTGGACGGAAAAAATTATTAATTTTTTCCAACAGAAAAATTAATCATTAAATTGTGATTGGGAAGTTATTTGATTGAGATTGGTAATAATTGATCACACTGAAATTGATAAAATGAAAATTCAAATTTCGGATGAAAATTCAAATTTCGGATCGTTGTAAGCAAACGGCTATATATCTCAAGACGATCAGCGTCCATCTAATTGAATTTAACGGTCACTTATCAAACTTATGGCTTGGTGGTTGGAAGTGTATTGCTTCGAGAGTTCAAATCCGGCAATCTGACTCACTCAGTTGAATTTAACGGTCATCAATGGCGGATTTGCCTAGTGGCTCTGCGAGCTTCGGGGCTCATGCTAACACTCTCTTTCAGAAAAACTCGGCTTCACAGGTTCCTCTCTCCCTCCCTCCCTCTGTTCCATTTCTTAACTTTTCATGTTCTTTGGGGACTCTAAACGAAGCTATTGGTCTAAGCATTGTAAATCCAGAGGCTCGTTCAGAGCTTTTAACTACCATATGTTAACTTTGGATACAATGGTTTTTTTTAAAAAATTTTTTTTAAAATTTTTTTTTTGGATACAATGGTTTTGAAGCAGCCTTGCTGATTGTAGTATGAGTTCATAAGTTCATAACCTATCGAGTGAAACTGGGATTATTTTCTTCCAGGATTCTTGTGTAGATTTGTTTAGAGTCTGGAATGCATGTATTTCAATTTGATGGGTTTAACACAGATACCTCATTCTTAAACTTATTGCGTCTAGCAAAATACATTTTCTGTGGGTTTTTTCTGATGATAATGCACATTTTCTTCCATAATTCTCATATGTAGATTGGTTTAGAGTGTGGTATGCATGTATTTCAATTTGATGGGTTTGAAACAGATACCTCTCATTCTCAGGCTTATCGCGTCTAGGAAAATACTTTTGCTGTGGGTTTTTTCTGATGATGATACACATATTTTCCATGATTCTTATATGTAGATTTGTTTAGAGTCTGGTATGCATGTATTTCAATTTAATGGGTTTGAAACAGATAACTCATTCTTAAACTTATTGTGTCTGGGAAAATATATTTTCTGTGGGTCTTCCTGATGATAATACACATATTTTCTTCCATGATTCTTATGTAGATTTGTTTAGAGTCTGGTAAGCATTTATTTCAATTTGATGGGTTTGAAACAGATACACCTCATTCTTAAACTTATGGCATTTGGGCAAATATATTTTTTGTGGGTTTTGTCTGACGATAATGCACATATATCTTTGTTTAAAGAAACAAAATGTAAAAATAAATATACGTCTCTCATTTTATTATTCCCATTTGTCCTCTGCAACTAGTCAACATTTCTTGCAAATTTTGTGTTTTTCCATTGCCGACTTCTTGCAAAGTTTGTTGACATGTTAGAAGAACAAATAATCAATGCATATTTCTCTTCAACTTACATTTTTTTTCAATGATCATTATAATCTTGGTCAGTAATTGTAATTTATATAACCGATACTACCTTTTTTTTCCTTACCCGTAACTATGATTTATGTGGAAAGACGGCATTACTGCAGAACCAGATGTGATGGTTCAAAACATTACTGAGGACACTGAGTTCATCTTCTTGGCTAGTGACGGCATCTGGAAGGTAACGTTTTCCATTAGAATATTTACATATAATGAACTCAACAGTATTTTCACATTTGACGTTTTGATCTTACCAAAGAACTTGATAATAAGTTGATAACGAACTCTGCCTGTTGATTGTTATTGCCCTAGCGAATTGGATAAACTAGGAAAAAGGTGTGGTTGCATTTGTACTAAATAGAGATGGTAATCAGATTTAGTTACAATTACAATTTGTGCAATTCCTAATGCTCCAGAATGGCCTCCACTGTTACACTTGCTTGCACAGGCTTGTGCCTGTTGTAATACAATCTTAACAACTCTAATAGTTTATTTATGAGATCATCTCTTGCGGTTATTCTCAGCATGATGAACAAGATTCCCACAAGTATCTATCGAATTCCTTCAACACAATTGGCTCACTATTTTCTAGATCCAAGGGCCTCTTCCAGAGTATGATACTGATAAGTTTTTTAATTCTCTTTATGTAACTTAAACCGTTTTACACTCAGCGCTGTTTCTTGTGATTGTGATTATTCAGCATGCCAAAGCTTCCTATTAAGGAAACGTTTTATAGTAATTGAAGCTACAAATATAGGTTTCACTTGAGATATAGTCGAATCATAGTTTTAAGTTAAATTATGTGGCAGATTGGGTATATAGAGATAAAAGTTGTTCTGGCTATCTTTGACTTGTTGAGTTGTTAATTGTTGAGGGGTTGATGTGATAAGGAAAGAAAAAGAACAAGTTAGTAATGAGGGCTAACAGGAAGCTAATGCGCCTCATAATTGACCTCCACTGTTACATCTGCTTGTTATTTATACTGTTTTCAAATGATTTTTTCAGAAGGACAGGGTCGTGCCTTGTAACTTTCTCTTAACTGACACTAATATGTACATAATTTCAGTGTTCGTTCTTTTGCTTTTATATATTCTTTGCTGTCATAGTTGATGGATTTCACTGTCTCAGATGTCGTAACCACGTGTATTTATACACATGCGCGCACACAAATTTCTTGGAAATTTGTTTGAAAGGTTGGTGAATTTTAGATGATATTAACTGGCTCATCTTGCATAATAGCTTGTCATTGACTGCTTTTAACCGTAGCTTGATATTTTTTCCCCAGTTGATTTTACCTTAAAACAATTGATATTTCACATAATACTTGCGTATTTCATATAATCATGACTTCATTATTTTTAAGGTTCATTTGAAACATTCGGACAATAATTATAATCTTGTGGAAGATTGCTGCTAATAAATTCTCTAAAGAAAAAAGCATCCAATACTTCATTTTTAAGGTTATATGCCTTTAGATTCCCACATACGCTTGTTGAAATCAAATGTCGACCTTCAAAGGAAATGCTAATACTTAAATGTTATTTGCATTTGCAAAGGAAATACTAGAACCTGAGAGACCCCATTATTAAGACTTGATGTGGTTTCTCTTCTGGGTGTCTCTTTCTTGGTCCTCCTGCAATTTTTCTTTGCATATACATCTAATTACAAAAAGGGGTTCTAATAAATAATTAGTTGATTTGAGGCACCTATGTTTATTTGTTAGTATAGTTTCCTTAAGATCCATGATCAAGAAACAATCTTACAATGAACTCTTTATTTTTTTTTTAATTTTCATATATACCTTATATTTTTTTTCTTTACCATTTATCTTCTTGACTTGTAAAAGCAACCAAATGATTATTTATTTTGGATTTTTTTTGCATGCATGTAATTATGTAGATAGATAATTATTTTGCTACTTGCAGGACAATTCATGTGCTAAGAGTTAGGGACATTAACATTTGACATCGATATGAGCTAGGCAGTTATTCTCGTATGCTTAACTATTTTGGGCATTTATGTCCTATCTTATTAGTGAAGGTATTTTTTATATTTATTGGTACATAAGAAGGAAAAGAAATTCAAAATAATGATTAAAATGTGTGCTTTTGGTGACATATTAGATGATATCAATCCTATTAGTTATCTGATATTTCTTATTTTGTCATATTTGGCTCATTCTTTGATAAGAATGCAAGCATCTGAACTATTTTACACTTTTGACATCTTGGATTCACTTTGATGCATTTGACTTCATTTATATTATAATATTCAATTGTTTTTTATTGCTTCTCTATAAACTTGCAAATTGAACTGGTATTTCTTGTTTCCTCCATGTTTTCAAATATTGAAGACAATAACTATAGTTTTTACAATTAACCTTTTGAGTTATTCATAACTGAGGGGTTCATATGACTTTTGTTTGATATGATATTGATAGGGGAGCATGGCATGATCAAGCATCAAAGGAAGACCAAAACACAAAGCGTGGAGCCCAAGCTAAAAGATGGAAGTCCAATATTCTAAAAGACCCATTACAAGGCATTGTAGGCCCAATGACAAGAGCAAGGACCAAATCTATGAAAGAGGCGCTGAATTGTTTGATAAAGGATCTTAAAGAGTTAGAGCCCATTTATTTGGAAGAAGCATCCCTCAATCAGCCCATCAAGGGTCCAAACATGGTGATTACATTGCTAGAAGCCAAACAAGATGATGTACAAGGCCCATGTGCAGTCCAGATTAAAGAATTCACTCAAAATACCATGTGACAAGCATGTGCCTTGGAGGAGGAGCATAAGTGACGTCCAAGAATATTCAAGAAGAATCAAGAAGGCGTCTTTATGTATTAGTTATGGTTTAATTTCGTTTTTTTAAGTTTCCATTTTTATTTGCATTAAATAAGGCCTTTTGGTCAAAGATTGCATAAGAATATTTTAGGTTAGTTTCCTATTTTTAGGTAGAAGCCTTTTTCTTCAAAAAAAGGTAATTTCCTATTTCCTTTAGCCTTAATTGGTGCCAACCAAGATAGTCAATCATCATTAAGGCACATTTATGGCATTTATGACCTAGGGTTTTTTGATTCTAGAGTGTTCTTTTGCTGCCTATATAAGGCTACGTTTTTTGTAATTGAGAATCAGATTTGAATGAATGAATTTTAGAGAATTTTATTTCTCTTGAGTGAGCTTTGCTTGCCGCCTCGTATTCTCGTGGGAATACTCGACTGTATCAAGGACTGATCATCCTTGTGGTGTCTCCATGGCTAGGGTTGTAAGAGACAGGTTCTCTTAAGGTCCTACCTTCGATCGTTCGTCTAGTTTCCTAACTTGTTTCTAGCCGATCCATATCCGTCCCTTATATCATTTGGCATCAGAGCTAAGGTTTGCTAGAATTCAAGTTCTATCCTTTTATCTATTATTTCTGTTTTCTTGTTTCATCTTCTTAATTCTATCATTCGTTCTTCATCCCTTGCTTCCATCAATTTGTTTCTTTGCCTTTCCACCTCCTATTTGTGTTTTTTTTTTTGTGACTTTCTGTGTTCCTTTGAGCAGCAAAAAAGAAAAAAAAAAGAGAAAAAATTCGTGCACCAAAAAAAAGCAAAAAAAAAAAAGTGTTGTGTTGTGAAAAAAAAAGGAGTACTAGAAAAAAAAAATCCGAAAATTCAAAAAAAAAAAAAGAAAGAAAGAGAAGAAGATGCAGATTTGAGAAATGCAATGTTAAAGATGAGTTTCCTAAAATTGAGAAGAGCTTCCATTACAAGTCATAACTAGTTTCCTAAATCGTTAAACTTGGGTGGTAAGAGTTCTTATTTCCTCTCTTTGCATGTTTCCTAATTTCTTCTTGTTTCCTATTTTTTTTCCTTTCCTTTTTTTTTCCGTATTGCTTAATTTGAGTTTCTTTCCTTTTCCTTCAAGTTTCCTATTTGCTTCCTTCCTTCCATATCTCACCTTCCTAACTTGATTTGCTTTTCTTGCAAGGTGCCCAATTTCCTAAATTATTTTCAAGGTAGCACCTTTCCTAAATATTTTCTTCCTTTTTTTTTCTTTTCTTTTCTAATTCATAGCTTTCCATATTCTCCTTTCTTTTCTTTTTTTTCCTTTTTACGTTTTCCCTCCTCTTTTCCTTCCTTTGACGTTTTTGGTACCTATCCTTCTTCTTTTATCACATGTTCCTTTCTTATCTCTTATATTTTCTGGTTCTTGCAATTCTGGTTGTGGAGATTACCATTTACTAACATTGTCTCTTGATTTTGTTGAGTTTCAATCAAGAATACTATAGGAGGCAAGTTTGAGTGGTAAAAGGCGAGAGTGTTATTACATCAATTTAAGAGCCAGATTTGAGTTAAACACGAGTGACACTACAATTTCTCGAGTGAAACACGCGAGTAGAGTGGTAAGGTCCCTTCTTACTATTTCATTTCTCTTTGATCACACTAACGTTTCAATTTCAAGATGAGTGACAAAGAAGCCAATGTGGAAGAATTCAACACAGATCCTAAGCTATTCATGAGAGCCATGAGAGATGAATTTCTCAAACTCAAGTTGGAGCTAGAGGAGCTAAAAGCATCCAAAGCAAGTAGTGGTGATGAGGAGGTGATTAGATCTGGTTCTTCATCCTCAAAGAATAGGAGCAGTCCTGAAAAACGTGATTTGGACACCTATGACCCAAAGATCAAGTACCCTACCTTCAAGGGTAATATAAATCCAGATGCATACCTTGATTGGGAGATGAAGTTTGAGCAAATCTTCAGGATGAATGACTGGCCAGAAGAAAAGAAGGTAAAAATTGCTTCATATCAATTTTCTGACTATGCTATTGTTTGGTGGGAAGATTTACAGCTTAAAAGGCGCCTTAAGGGCAAAGGACCACCTCATACATGGTCAAAGCTAAAGAAACTCATGCGCAACAAATATGTCCCTAGTTACTACTACCGAGAGCTAAACAGAAAGTTACGACTGTTTGGCCAAGGCTCTATGACTGTAGATGAATATGTGCATGAACTTGACCTTCTTAAAATGCGAGCTGGAGTACAAGAAGGAGAAGAAGCAAGCATGACCAGAATCATTGATGGGTTAAGGCCTGAAATTAGAGACAAAGTTGAGATGTACACTTTTGTTGATAAAGAAGAGCTAGTGCATAAAGCCATCAAAGTTGAGAGGCGGTATAAAGAAAAAACACTCCAAATCCTCATCTCATGGTTGGAGGGACTCTAGATCAGCATCCACGTGGAAGGATTCTAAGGCTAAAGATGTTGCAAAATTCACACCAAAAGCCAAGGAGGAATCCAAGCCCAAGATTGATGGCGGTAAGAAACTTGACTCTAAAACTTCTTCTACTGATAGAACCTCTTCTCTTCAATGTTTTAGATGTCATGGGAAAGGGCATATTGCTTCCCAATGTCCCAATAAGAGGGCCATGATTCTCAAAGATAATGGCGAGTATGACAGTATGCATTCTAGCGATGAAAGTGATGATGACATGCCTTCTTTGATGACTGATTCTGAATTGGAGATTGATGAAGCTGAACCCGTTAAGGGAGAAGCATTAGTGGCTAGAAGAGCCCTAAACATGCAACCAAAGGAAGATAAAGAGCAAGAGCAGCGAGAGCTCATCTTCCACACTAGGTGCTTCATAAAGAATAAGGTATGTAGCATGGTTATTGATAGTGGTAGTGTTACCAATGTTGCTAGTACCTTACTTGTTGAAAAGTTGGATTTACCTACTATGAAGCATCCTAAGCCTTATAAATTGCAATGGTTGAATGATAGTGCTGAAGCTAAGGTCACTAAGCAAGTTTTGGTTTCTTTTTCTGTTGGCAACTACCATGCTGAAGTTTTATGTGATGTAGTCCCAATGCTTGCTGGACATCTCTTGCTTGGAAGACCATGGCAGTTTGATAGTAGAGCTCACCATGATGGTTACAAAAATTGTTATTCTGTACCTTTCAGTGGAAAAATCATTGTATTGAAGCCTCTTAGGCCTAAAGAAGCTTATGATGACCAAGTGAGGATTGAGAAGAATGCAAAAAATAAGTGAGTGGAGTAAAAAGAGAGAGTACAGAAAAAAGAAAAGAAGAGGAATGAATATGAGAAAAATGAACAAAAGAAAGAGAGTCTATTTGCTGGAAAAAGTGAGGTTAAGAGAGCATTAGTGAGTGAGCGAGTCTTGGTGCTTGTGTGCAAGGATGCTTATTTTTCTACTAACGAACTTAACCCCTCTTTGCCTTCTAGTGTTGTGGCTTTGTTGCAGGAATTTGGTGACCTATTCCCTGATGAAGTTCCCGATGGGCTTCCTCCCTTAAGAGGAATTGAGCATAGGATTGATTTCATCCCTGGAGCTTCTATACCTAATAGACCAGCTTATAGAGCCAATCCCGAAGAAACTAAAGAGATTCAACGCCAAGTTGATGAACTCATGAGGAAAGGCTTTGTAAGGGAAAGTTTGAGCCCATGTGCTGTTCCAGTACTTCTAGTGCCCAAGAAAGATGGTTCATGGCGAATGTGCATTGATTGTAGAGCCATCAACAAAATAACAGTTAAGTATCGCTACCCCATTCCTAGATTAGATGACATGTTGGATGAGTTGCATGGTGCTACTTTATTCTCTAAAATTGACCTAAGGAGTGGTTATCATCAAATTCGCATGAAAGAGGGAGATGAATGGAAAACAGCATTTAAAACTAAATTTGGATTGTATGAATGGTTAGTTATGCCTTTTGGGTTAACTAATGCACCTAGCACCTTCATGAGCTTGATGAATCATGTTTTTCGTTCATTTATTGGGAAGTTTGTGGTTGTCTACTTTGATGATATTCTTGTCTATAGTAAACAATAGATGACCATGTTATTCACTTGCATGAGGTGTTTCGAACTCTTAGGGAGAATAGCTTATATGCTAATTTTCAGAAATGCTCCTTTTGCATGGATTCTGTTGTGTTTCTTGGTTTTGTTGTAGGTGCTCAAGGGATCCATGTGGATGAGGAAAGGTAAAAGCTATAAGAGATTGGCCAACCCCAAAGAATGCCAATGAAGTCAGGAGTTTTCATGGACTAGCAAGTTTCTATAGGAGGTTTGTGAAAGATTTTTCAACTATTGCTGCACCTCTAAATGAGCTTGTTAAGAAGCATGTGACATTTAAATGGGGTGAAACACAAGAAACAGCTTTTAATACCTTGAAAGAGAAATTAACCAATGCACCACTTTTGTGTTTACCTGATTTTAATAAAGTTTTTGAAATTGAATGTGATGCTTCTGGGATTGGTATTGGTGCTGTTCTAATGCAAGAGTCTAGGCCTATTGCCTACTTCAGTGAGAAATTAAGTGGAGCTTCTTTGAATTACTCTACTTATGACAAGGAACTCTATGCTTTAAAACGAACTTTAGAAACATGGCAGCATTATTTATGGCCCAAGGAATTCATTATTCACTCTGATCATGAAAGTTTGAAGTTTCTAAAGTCTCAAGGTAAGCTTAACAAGAGGCATGCTCGCTGGTTGGAATTCATAGAGACGTTTCCTTATGTGATCAAGCATAAGCAAGGTAAAGAGAATGTTGTTGCTGATGCTCTTTCTAGGAGGTATTCTCTTATCACTTCTCTTCATGCTAGATTACTTGGATTTGAATTATTGAAAGGGTTGTATGACTCTGATTGTGATTTTTCCAAAATTTGGCTTTCTTGTGAAAAGCATGGGGTGAATGACTTTTATAGATCTGATGGGTTTCTTTTTAAGAAAGATAAATTGTGCATTCCCAATTGCTCTATGCGCAAGCTGCTTGTAAAAGAAACTCATGGTGGTGGTTTGATGGGTCACTTTGGTGTTGACAAAACATTAGCTCTTTTGCATGAACACTTTTATTGGCCTGGTATGCGCAAAGATGTTGTGTCTGTTTGTGCTAAATGTGTGACATGTAGGCATGCAAAGTCTAAGGTTCAACCTCATGGTTTATATTCCCCTCTACCTGTGCCTTCCCAACCTTGGGTAGATATTTCTATGGATTTTGTGTTGGGCTTGCCTAGGTCTCAATTTGGGAAAGATAGTATCTTTGTTGTAGTGGATAGATTTAGTAAAATGGCTCATTTTATTGCTTGTTCTAAAACAAATGATGCTGTGCATATTGCTGACTTGTTCTTCAAAGAAATTGTTAGATTGCATGGATTGCCTAAAACCATTGTGAGTGATAGGGATGTAAAGTTTCTTAGCCATTTTTGGAGGACCTTGTGGAGTAAGCTTGGAACTAAGTTGCTGTTTTCTACTGTGGCACATCCCCAAACGGATGGGCAAACTGAGGTCGTCAATAGAACACTCACTACCTTGTTACGTGCAATAATTCAAAAGAACTTGAAGAATTGGGTCAACTGCTTGCCTCATATTGAATTTGCATATAACAGGGCTATTCACTCTTCCACTTCTTTCTCTCCATTTGAGATTGTTTATGGCTTTAATCCTCTATCTCCTTTGGATATTCTGCCTTTGCCTTCTAGTGAACGAGCTAACCTTGATGGCAAGAAAAAGACTGAGTTTGTGCAGGAATTACATGCTAAGGTGAGGGCCAACATCGAGAGAAAGAATGAGCAATATACAAAGCAAGCTAACAAAGGTCGTAGGAAGGTTGTCTTTCAGCCTGGAGACTGGGTTTGGATACACTTGCGAAAGGAGAGGTTTCCAGAACAACGAAAGTCTAAGTTGCAGCCAAGAGGAGATGGCCCTTTCCAAGTCTTGGAGCGAATCAATGATAATGCTTATAAAATAGATTTGCCTAGCTCCTACGGTAATGTAAGTGCTACATTTAATGTGACTGATTTATCTCTCTTTGATGCTGTAGATTCGAGGACGAATCCTTTTGAGCAGGGAGGGAATGATAGGGGAGCATGGCATGATCAAGCATCAAAGGAAGACCAAAACACGGAGCGTGGAGCCCAAGCTAAAAGATGGAAGTCCAATATTCTAAAAGACCCATTACAAGGCATTGTAGGCCCAATGACAAGAGCAAGGACCAAATCTATGAAAGAGGCGCTGAATTGTTTGATAAAAGATCTTAAAGAGTTAGAGCCCATTTATTTGGAAGAAGCATCCCTCAATCAGCCCATCAAGGGTCCAAACATGGTGATTACATTGCTAGAAGCCAAACAAGATGATGTACAAGGCCCATGTGCAGTCCAGATTAAAGAATTCACTCAAAATACCATGTGACAAGCATGTGCCTTGGAGGAGGAGCATAAGTGACGTCCAAGAATATTCAAGAAGAATCAAGAAGGCATCTTTATGTATTAGTTATGGTTTAATTTCGTTTTTTTAAGTTTCCATTTTTATTTGCATTAAATAAGGCCTTTTGGTCAAAGATTGCATAAGAATATTTTAGGTTAGTTTCCTATTTTTAGGTAGAAGCCTTTTTCTTCAAGAAAAGGTAATTTCCTATTTCCTTTAGCCTTAATTGGTGCCAACCAAGATAGTCAATCATCATTAAGGCACATTTATGGCATTTATGACCTAGGGTTTTTTGATTCTAGAGTGTTCTTTTGCTGCCTATATAAGGCTACGTTTTTTGTAATTGAGGATGAGATTTGAATGAATGAATTTTAGAGAATTTTATTTCTCTTGAGTGAGCTTTGCTTGCCGCCTCGTATTCTCGTGGGAATACTCGACTGTATCAAGGACTGATCATCCTTGTGGTGTCTCCATGGCTAGGGTTGTAAGAGACAGGTTCTCTTAAGGTCCTACCTTCAATTGTTCGTCCAGTTTCCTAACTTGTTTCTAGCCGATCCATATCCGTCCCTTATATCAGATATGATTATATGATGTCATAGGATATGAGCTTTAGTTGACTTTCTTTTCAATTCTATTTTTATTTTGTTCAAGATATATCATTTCCTACTAAGTTGCACAAGCACACATACAAATTTGTCTGGAAGTATGTTTGAAAATACCTTTAGAATGAATACCTCTAATATCATGGGTAGTTTTTCCAAGAAATTCCATGGTGAGTTAGTATATTTATTATTTATTTAGTTAGAATTCTCTCCTGTGAGTTTTGTTTATATTTCTCTTGTTCTTTCATAATCTCACATTCTAGACATGTTATCTTGCTCATTTTGTTCGTAATTATTTCATGAAATGAAACACTTTGTTGACTCAACCATCAAAATGATCCATATAGTATAAAGTACTAATTGTATTCACAATTTATCATATCAGATGTGATTATAGACAAACACATGATTATTCAAGGCTATTTAAGGTTGGTGAATTTCAGATGATAATAATTGGCTTGTATTGAATGATAGCTTGTTGTTAACTACTTTTGATTGTAGTATGATCATACATATGTTTTTCCAATTGATTCTACCTTAAAACAATTGATATTTCATAAAATGCAAAATGAAATGGAGAACTTTTAGAAACTTGGATACAATATTTGCTTCTTTTATATAATCGTGAATGTCATATTTTGCGGTATTTGACTTACTCTTTAATAAGAATACAAGCCTCTAAACTATTTTATATTTTTGACATCTTAGATTCACTTTAGTGCATATGACTTCATTTACATCATGGCATCCAATTTTGCTGGTATTTTTTGTTTTCTCCGTGTTTTTTGATAGTTAAGTTTTTGATGAGTTATTCATAACTAAGGGGTTTAGATGACTTTTGCTTGTGATATTATGATGTCCTTGGGTTTGGGCAAGCCGGATTTCTTTTCAATTCTTTTTGGTTCACAAGTTGGCTGGCTAAGGAATGATACCCCATCTTTTTTGTTTGTTTTATTGGATGTGCTTGTTTTATCATGTTGGCATTTTATTTTTCTATATGGCTAGATGATGATGTTAATAGCCATAACAATATCCATAGAGTAATTGTTTATGTTCATATTAGCATATGTTTCAATCTTTTTATGATAAAAAGGAAACAATTTAATCATTGATTTTATTGCGCTTTCCATTTTTTAACATTTTATTGTTCCATTAGTTATGATATATATTATTTAGTAGTTATAAACCCAAATGTCTAATTTTAGAATGAAGTGACATTATTCTCTTTTTTACTTCCCTTTTATATGGTAGACCTTCCTCTTCAATTATTTCATAACAAAACCTCATATTTATTGATATCTTTTCTAAGGGATTAACTTGTGCTAAGCTTATTATAGGCCCTATGCTACCTTGTTCTAATTTTAATTTGCTCACTTGTTCAAGAGTTCAATAATTTTGTCAGAATTCATGAGTTTTGTTTGAGCCTAATAGTTAGTTTCTTGCAATATAAGGAAGAATTCTATCCTGGCTGACTAATAAAAATTTATAATTGACAAACATCAACAAGTTAAGGAGGTAAGTGGTAAATTTTATTTTGGTTGTCTTAGAGTCAGCTATCATGTTATCACCAATTTGATGCGATATGTCCCAGATTTGAGGGGTGCGGATGAGGTTCAGCCATGTATTACCCAAAGTTTGTGGAGATTGGGGGCGCCATGTTCAAGATTACTTAAAGGAGCTGGCTTGCATCTATGCTATCAGCTTAAACTTTTGGCATGATGGTTAGTGTTTTGTTCTTAAGATTAGGTTCGACCAAGTGGTACCTAAAGCCAGTGGAGATGGGGGGCCCCATGCTTGAGCTTACTTAAAGGAACTAGCTTACATCTATGTTATCAACTTAAACTTTTAGGATGATGGTTAGTGTTTTGTTATTAAGGTTAGGTTCGGCCAAATGATACCTAAAGTAGGTGGAGACTGTGGGTCCATGTTTGAGTTTACTTAAAGGAATTCGCATACGTCTACGGTATCAACTTAAACTTCTGGCATGATGGTTAGTGTTTTGTTCTTAAGGTTTGATCACCTATCATGTTATTACCAATGTGAGGCGATGCATCCAGGGTCTGAGGGGTGTGGATTATGTTCGGCCAAGTAATACCTAAAGTTGGTAGAGACTAGAAGACCCATGTTTGAGCTTACTTAAAGTTGGTTTGAGGGGTGTTTAAGCCTTTACTATCAGCTTAAACATTTGGTACAATGGTTATTGCTTCATTTTTTGATTTGATATCAAAGCTTGTACGGATTTGATGTTACTTTTATTAAAAGAGATTTGAGGCCAAACCTCCTTTAAGAGCAATGAAATGGTACATATGAGTATCGTGTGAACTGGGTTTAATCAGGTGGCAACCAAAGTCTTGTGGAAAGAAGGCCAAGTCTAAGTTAAGTACTCCATTCTTAAGGTTTGATATCAGCTTAAGTTTTTGGCATTATGATTATATCTTCATTTCTAAATCTTTGCGCACTCTATAATATACATTGTAACAATCTCCTAGTAAGTGTGAGTCTATGATTGAGCAAATAAGCATACTCCCTAAGACTGAAACCATGGTCTAAGCATGTATACTAATCTCTATGGTCAAATTCTTTAGAATAATCTCCATCCATCATTATCTCCACCTACCTCAACACCATTTATTATCACCATAGTCATCATCTTTGTGCCTTATTTAATATCCAAAGTCATTTTCAAATTTTTATAACTGAAATCGTTAATATTTAAATGAGCATTTTGGTCCTAAAATGCTCATATGCTCTCTATATCATGACTATATTTTTATATTTTCAATATGTTAAAAAATCCCATCATCTTCGATAACAAGTCAATATTAGAATATCAATTAAACTTTTACATTTCAATGTCAAATTTTGAAAAATTAGAAAAATTGTTTAATTTATTTAGAAAAAAATTGGAAGTTTAACTAATAAATATAGGTGTATGATTTAATGCTTATCTTTTACAATTTTTTACTAGTTTATAAAATTTGTAACTATTGTTTTCAGTTTCTAACATCAAACAATTTATGGAGAAATTAAGTCAAGTTCTCTAATCATGCATGACTATGTGTCTTTTTTTGTTTCACTTAAATTTATAATTAAATATTACTAAATGTTAGTATTTCAAAAATAAAATAAGATACATAGTCATATGTGATAGGAGAATTTGATATAATGGATATAAAAAAATTAATGTAAACATCATGCATGAAGTAATTTTATTTTGTCTGTTAAATTATTAATGTCTTTTGCTCCTTTATTAAAAATTTTAAGGGAGAATTCTAATATAATTTGGCTGAAATATCTAAATTCAAGTTAAGGCATATAATTTTAATGAATTTCTAATCAAGCTATGCAGTTTCATTAGAAATTTATGATTGTTACTAAATGACTAGCATGCATCTCTTTAATTTGAAAGAAAAATTGAGTTTCTTTTTTTACCCCTTTCAATAGTCTTTCATATCTTATGATTATTTTGTGAGGCTAAAAAACGCATAAATAACTAAAACCTTCAAAAATATTTTAATCTAATAATTTAAGTAATTTAAATTACAATATAAGTACCTTTTGAAGAAAAATATTCTTTTTAAAAAATAGTTGTAATTGATATAAATAATATTTCAAAACAGAATAAAATAATAAATATTTTTTATTTTGTGAATCCAACGTTTACTTAAGTATATAAAACTACAGTAAATTATAAAAATATAATATTAAAATATTTCATGTAATTAGAATATTTTAAGATCTTAAAATAAATATCTACAAACAAAAAATAAAAAATATTTATTTTAAGACTATTTCTGTTTTAATTTAAAATTTTTTATTATAATATTTTTTAAGCTTAGTATATATACAAATTTTGAATACTATTAAATCACTTGGGCTTGTCCTAAAAAATAATCATAAGAGATAAGAGATTATTTAGAAGGAGTAAAATAATCAATTTTTTCTATTAAAGAGTGGTATTTTAGTCATTTAACAATTTTTTCTATTAAAGAAAGGTATGTTCTAAATTAAGCCTCATGACCTGATTAAGAATTTGTTAGAAATGTAAGTCTTAATTCAGATTTAGGTATTTCAGTCAGGTTTTATTAAAATTTTAGAAAGTGAACTTATATATCTCAGAATCCTTACCATATTTGAGCTCATAGAAAGTGAACTTCCCCAGAAATAGTAAATAAATCTTATTGAGTTTGTTAAAAGGTTTTCGTTCATTTTAACCTTACACTTCCTGAAAAATAATACTAAAATACTATAACCTCCTGTCCTAATTATAAAATCTAATTGACTAATTTAAAGAAATTAAGAAAATAAGTTAAATTAGCTATTTGTAATAAATATGTATTGTCTCTCTTAAAATATCCTTGCTAATCAAGTGTATTGGTTAAAACTACCATTATTAGAAGGATTATCTTGAAAAAAAAAGAGATAAATATGAGAGATAAAGTGGATTGAAGTTATTAAGGATCGGAGGTAGTACGTATTAAAAGGTTTGCATATAAAGGTTTGCAAACAAGGTCTTATATTTGTTAACTGATTAGCATGTTAACTTATTAAGAGTTAAATATAATTAGGATGAGAGAGAAAGGGAAAAGAGACAGGAACAGAGGAAAATAGAGAGAGAGGAAGAGAGATTAAGAGAAAGAGAGGAAAAAGAACAGAGAAAGGTTGAGAGAAATTGGAATGGAATACTACATATCATCCACATCATAATCTCCTTTACAATAAGGGGATTTACATCTACTTATAGCCATTAACCAGTAATGGCCACCATTCTTAACTATCCTAACTAACTTTCTTTTATTTATTACAATTACATATCAATACCCCCCTCCCCAAAGACCCTTGCCCTCAAGGTACACAGAGCCCTGCACCCAACCACAGCCTTGGAGCATTTTCATTAGCTGTCCCTTGAACCAAATCTGAACCATAATTGTTGGAGGCTTGATTGAATCAATCCAATACAGCAACGTACTTGGGCCGTTCTCTTGAAAAACAAAGCCCATATAACCGCGTATTGCATAGTACTTTTGCCACTTAAAGAAGGGGGGAGACAGCTGGGCATTTGACTTTTCAAACTGAGCTCTTGCGTGCCACGTACACTGCATAACTAGTTTCGTCCTTCTTGAAGCATGCACATGATCATTGCTCTGCATGGTGCTTCGGGTATGCATGAGAAACAGAAATGGTGAAGAAAGAGGATTCGACCACACAAAGGAGACAGAGACCATCGACCAAGAACCAAGAACAAAGAACTAGTGTCAACTGTAAAGAGGAATCTTGTTCCTTTACTTTGTCCGCCTTCATGATGTTGCTAGGTTTCGAGACTCGTGTCATAGAGCAAACAGGACTCAAGAAAACAGAGTTTACTTGAGAGACTATTATAATGTGAATGCTGGGACTCACTACTCACAGATTCTAAACTTGTGTTTTGCCACGTCCTTGGGTTGCAACATCTAGAGGAGAACCCATGCTTCTTCACCCCTGTTTCGTTTGTCATCTTTGCATCGAAGTTCTTCACTCTTGAATGGGTTTTTTTAATCAAAATACAATAAACAGTAAAATACTAATATGTTACATTTTTAAAAATATTTACCAATATGATGTATTTAAAATCGTTCTTGTAAAGAACGATTTGTGTATAATTTGAAAGTCGTTCTTCCCAAGAACGATTTTAGAAATCGTTTTTAGCACAAACAATTTCACTTTTTAAATTTTTTTATTCAAAAAGTAAAATCGTTCACATCAAAAATGATTTTACTTTTTCCTATTCACTCGCCATGTGAGAGAATCTCTGCCAATTATGCGTGCAAGACTAATTATGCATGCAAGAATAAGAATCTCTGACAATAGATGTGAGAATCCCATTGCTCCCATGAGGCTACAACGTATATGGCTTTATTATATATATTACATATGAATTACATATTTCATTATTCTAATTTTTAGGAGGTGAGTGGTGGGTTCAACAATATAGAATATTTGTACTCTTTCTAAGCTAGGTGCCTCTTATTTTAACAGTAAAATTATTATCTGTTATATTGTTTTAAGATGTTAAGATTTTAATATAAGCTTCATTTTTTTTTTAGTATATGATTATTATTTTTTCTTATGAAAATATACTTCTCAAGAAGTTTAGATTTGGTAAGATAAAAACTGAAAAATAATTATATATACACCCTAAATATCAAATATGTGGTATATATTAAGTTGGTAAATTAAAAAAAAAAGTTTTCTACCCACTTCTAATGGACTATTGCTTTCATATATTTTTTAGATAAAAATAAGGTGTAAGTAATGAAAAACTGAAATGAATGAAGAACACTCATAATTTCTTTTTTTCATTTTGCCTTTTCTGTAATATCCTAAATTAATTTTTAGGATTTATGTAAAAAATATATATAGATATGTAGAGATAGTATAGGAGATATTATGAGATATGTAAATATCCTGTAATTAGTATATAGGATACGATATGATATGATTTCATAGTAATGAGCCATTAATACCTAGGCTCCTCTATTGTATATAAATACCCAATCGAAGTATCAATAAAACACACAATTTTCATTCTCTAAATTACATGGTACTAGAGTAGGTTTATTAGGTTAGAGAAAAAAAAATGTTTTTTTTTTCCGGTTCGTCCAGCTCAGTGCACTGTTCATTGTCCCTACACTGTTCACGGAACTCCAGCCTCCCGTCCTCTACAATGCACACGCGCCGGTCAACGGAGGTCACAGGGTCCCGATCGGTCAACCACCGGAGTCTCGTTGCCGTCCAAGCAGCACGTGGCCTTCACGCGCTGTCACCCTCCGCTGCTGCACTGTTCACGCGCCGTCGCGTCGCAGTGTTTTTCCGGCGTCTTCTCTTGTTTTCCGGCGTCTTCTCTCATTTTCCGGCGTCGTCGCTTCTGTTCTGACCCTTCCCTGCCGCTTCTACTTCCTGGGTCCCATTATTTGGTGTGATTCAGAGCACTTTTGGCTTCTTGAGAAAGCGTTGGCACTCTGGTTTGTGGAATTCTGATCTACTTTTTATTCTGTGGTCCCTAGTGTGATCCATTTGACTGATTAGTGTTGCTGTGATAATTATTATCCTAATGGGTGATAACAAGTCTGTTATCCCTGAGGTGGTTCTAGTAGTCACTAAGATTACTGAACACAAACTAACTTGGAAAAATTATCTGGATTGGAGTAAGACTATTCGTATTTATTTTTGGAGCATTGAGAAGGAAGATCACTTGACTGACAATCCTCCTGATGAAAAGGATGCCTCTCGCAAGTCACGGTTAAGAGATGATGCACGGCTTCTGTTACAACTTCGTAACTCCATTGATAGTGAGATCATGCCTTCTATTACTCATTGTGAATTTGTTAAAGAACTAATGGATTATTTGGCACTCTTATACTCAGGAAAGAACAACATCTCTCGTATTTACGAGGTCTGCAGATCGTTCTATCGGTCCGAGATGCCAGTTGACCGTTCCCTCACAAATTTCTTTATGGATTTTAAAAGCACCTATGAAGAGCTCAATGTTCTTATGCCTATTTCTGATGACAGGAAAGTTAATGTGTCTCACCATGAGCAGATGGCCACCATGAGTTTTTTGACTGCACTACCATCACAATATGCGGCTGCTCGATCACAAATTTTTTCGAGAGCTGACATCCCCTATCTTGAAGAAGCTTTCTCTCGTGTACTGAGAACTGAACAAAACCGTTCCTCAGCTCCCATTCCACCTACTAGTGCATTACTCAGTCAAGGCCAGAATGACAATCGAGGGCTCCTTAGTCGTAGTGGTCCGAAACCAGGAGGTGGTAACCAGGAGCCCAAGGAAGTGATATGTTACTACTGCAAGGAACCGGGACATACTAAATGCACATGTCGTAAACTGCAAAATAAACAACAACGATAGAGCTCTGCCCATATGGCCACAATAACCAGTGACATGGTTACTATCTCAGCTGCTGAGTATGCTCAATTGAAATATGCAAATCCCCCCGTGAGCACTACTAGTGCAACAGGTAATGAGGCTACTGCCCTTGTCTCTTCTTCCTCCAAATGGATCATAGACTCTGGTGCTACTGACCACATGACAGGTAATCGTCATCTCTTCTCTAGTTATACTTCTTATGCCAACCCTTCTGCTATCACCATTGCTGATGGTTCCCACTCTCGTGTCCTTAGATCTAGCACTGTTAAACCTACTCCTTCTATTCATTTAAAATCTGTACTCAATGTCCTGAATCTTGTTTTTAACCTTTTGTCCCCTAGCAAGCTTACTCACCAATTAAATTGTTGGGTCTCACTTTTTCCTGACCATTGCTTGATACAGGATCTTTTGACGAAGAAGATTATTGGTAGGGGCTACGAATCTGGCGGGCATTACTTCCTTGATGATCAGGGGTCTCGTGCGGTGGCTTGTACTGGTGGTGTCACTCCATTTGAAGCACATTGTCGTTTGGGTCATTTATCTTTATCCTCTTTAAAAAAGGTTTATCCTCAGTTTTAGCATTTGTCGTCTTTAGATTGTGAGTTGTGTCAGTTTGCTAAACATCATCGTCTACCGTTAGTGTCTAGAGTCAATAAACGGGCTTTGTCCCCTTTTGAGTTAGTGCACTCCGATATTTGGGGTCCGTGTCCAGTTGAGTCCAAAGGTGGTTTTAAATATTTTGTCACATTTGTTGATGATTATTCCCGTACCACTTGGTTATATTTAATGAAAAATCATTCTGAGCTTTTCTCTCACTTTTGTACTTTTGTTGCCGAAATTAAAACTCAATTCAATACGCTTGTCCACACCTTGCACAGTGATAATGCTAAAGAATATTTTTCTGAATCCTTTCACTCTTTTATGCTTCAACATGGCATTCTTCATCAATCTTCCTGTGTGGATACACCGGCTCAGAATGGTGTGGCCGAAAGAAAAAATCGTCACTTATTAGAAATGGCCCGTGCACTTTTATTTCAAATGCAGGTTCCAAAACCATTCTGGGCAGATGCAGTCTCCATAGCTTGTTTTCTTATTAATCGCATGCCTTCCTCTGTCCTTGATGGTAACATTCCCTACACCACTCTCTTTCCTTCCAAAGCTTTGTTCCCTATTGATCCTAAGATCTTTGGCTGTGTTTGTTTTGTTGAGATGTGCATCCCACGGTCTCCAAATTGGACCCAAGTCTCTTAAATGTGTCTTTCTTGGCTACTCTCGAGTTCAAAAGGGTTATCGATGTTTTTCTCCTACTTTGAATCGTTATCTAGTTTCAGTCGATGTCACTTTTCAGGAATCTGTTGCTTACTTTGCATCTAATGCTTCCGCTTCACCTTCTCCACCGGCGGAGGAGGATTCCTTTCTGGTATATTCTGTTAGTCCAAGCTTACCACCAGCACTAGCTCCTGTATTGGCACCTGGTCAACCACCTTTGTCTCAGGTCTACACCAGACGTTTGAAGGAAACTACTCCTACTGTTGCGCCACATTCTACTCCACCATTATCTGCTTCGTCATCTGATCCTGCAGCAAGCATCATGCACCCTGAGCCTGACCCTGCTCCAGGTCTAGATGTCGATCCCTCAATTGACTCTAAGACACCTCCTGTTCCAGATCCAGATCCCTCCCTTGATTTGCCCATTGCCCTTCGCAAAGGTAAACGTACTTGTGCCCATCCTATTTCTTCTTTTGTTTCATATAACCACCTCCCTTTGTTTCTCGTGCCTTTGTTGCCTCTTTAGATACTATTTCAGTACCTAAGTCCTTCATGAAGCCTTGTCCCACCCGGGTTGGCGTACTGCTATGGAAGAAGAGATGGCGGCCCTTCATTGTGTTGGCACATGGACCTTAGTAGATTTACCAGCAGGAAAGAAAGCTATTGGGTGTAAGTGGGTGTTGACCCCTAAAGTTAAGGCGGATGGTACACTTGAACGCCTCAAGGCTCGCCTTGTCGCAAAAGGCTATGCTCAAAAGTATGGTATTGACTACTTTGAGACTTTTTCCCCTGTGGCCAAGCTCTCTTCTATTCGTCTGTTTATCTCCATGGCCGCTACCTATAGTTGGGATCTCCATCAATTAGATATCAAAAATGCATTCTTGAACGATGATCTCCTTAAAGAAGTGTATATGGAGCAACCACCAGGTTTTGTTGCTCAGGGGGAGCGTGGGAAGGTGTTTCGCCTTAAGAAATCACTCTATGGCTTAAAACAAAGTCATCGGGCATGGTTTGATAGATTTAGTACTGTTGTGAAGAACTTTGGCCTGCATCAGAGTAAGTGTGATCATTCTGTGTTCTATCAGCAAACAAGTGCTGGCATGATCCTACTGGTTGTGTATGTCGATGACATTGTGATTACAGGAAACAATGCCTCGGGGATCTCATCTCTCAAGTCATTCCTTAACTCATATTTCCAAACGAAGGATCTGGGTTCATTGAAGTATTTTCTGGGAATTGAAGTCATGAGGAGCAAGAAAGGCATCTTATTGACTCAGAGAAAGTATGTTCTTGATCTGCTGAAAGAAACTGGGAAACTAGGGGCTGCCCCGACCAGCTTCCCTATGGTCTATAATCCTCTGCTTGATGCTGATGGTAGCATACCATGTGAAAATCCTGATGAGGCTGCTAAGAGCAAGCCATTTGAAAATCCAGAGAGGTATAGGAGACTGATTGGGAAGTTGAATTACCTTACAGTGACCCGTCCTGATATCACCTATCCAGTAAGTGTCCTTAGCCAATTTATGGTTGCGCCGACTGTCCGACAATGGGAAGCCTTAGAGCATGTGTTACACTACTTGAAGGGATCCCCGGGTCGTGGGATATTGTACAAGAATCATGGTCACACAGACATTGAGTGCTTTTGTGATGCTAATCATGGTGGGTCGAAAGCCATGAGACGATCTACTACAGGATACTGTGTTTTTGTAGGAGGCAACTTGGTGTCCTGGAAAAGCAAGAAACAGAATGTGGTGTCACGATCGAGTGCAGAAGCGGATTACAGAGCCATGGCGCAATCTGTATGTGAGATAGTTTGGATATACCAGCTACTAAAAGAGGTTGGTCTTAAAACCTCGTTACCAGCAAAGCTGTGGTGTGATAATAAAGCAGCCCTACACATAGCTTCGAATTCGGTCTTTCATGAACGAACGAAACATATTGAGATTAACTGTCATTTCATCCGAGACAAGCTCAAGGAAAACTTCATCTCTACAGGACATGTCAGATCCAGCGACCAGTTGGGTGATCTTCTCACCAAAGCTCTCAATGGAGTTCGAGTTGAATATCTTTGTAACAAGTTGGGCATGATTGACATCTATGCTCCAACTTGAGGAGGAGTGTAGAGATATTATAGGAGATATTATGAGATATGTAAATATCCTGTAATTAGTATATAGGATACGATATGATATGATTTCATAGTAATGAGCCATTAATACCTAGGCTCCTCTATTGTATATAAATACCCAATTGAAGTATCAATAAAACACACAATTTTCATTCTCTAAATTACAAGATATAATAATAATATTTTATTATAAAATTTAAAAAAAAAAGAAGTCAAACTTTCCACCAAATTCGGTGGAAAGTTTGAGGGGAGGTTAGGCGTTGGGTTTGAAATCCCCCTCCCCCAATAAATGTATGGGGGTGTTAAATACACCCCCCACAATTCATTTCTCCCGCGGGCGCAAGAAGAAAAGAGAGAAAGAGTTGAAGTGTGCGTGAGAGAGAGGAGCATATCGGTAAAAGAGAGGGCAAGTTTTGAAGATATATTAGGTACATAAAATTACTTCTTTTTATCAACTTTCTTTATGAATATTTTCTGTATGTTTTGAACTTCCTATTTACGTTATTACTATAGTGATTGGAGAGAATTTTGAGACTTATATGTGATATAAGTATTGAGTTTTGATAAAAGATGGCTATAGAAATTTAGAAGTGAATGAGTTGTTAATTTTAATCGGTTTAGATTTGTCTATTTATTAGTTTTAGTATTTAAATCAATTTATTTAGTTGAAAATCTATTATTTATGGGATATACCATATTTTTACCGATTAAATTTAAGTTAAATAATTTATTTGGATTGTTTGACATATTATTGAGATTTTAATTGGTGTAGTTTTATTTATCGGATGACTGGAGGTTTTAAAATAATTATTGTAGCTAAAAATTTTATTATTTACGGAAATATATATATGGTAGTTATACTATTAAAGTTTTGATTAGATTATTTATTTATAAATATTTGAAGTATTATTGAATTTTTGATAGTTTGATTTTGAGGTTTTAAACTTAAAATGAGATTTTTAGAATTTAGAGCATAATAATTTTATATTTGGAAATTGTGAAAAATCCTTTTTATTAAGGTAGATAATTTGGAGGTGGTAAATAAATAATTTGAGTTGTTAGAAATTTTAAGTTGTTTCTAAAATACTTAATAATTTTTGGATTATGAGAGTTGCGGGAATTTAGAATAAAAATTTAATTAAATTAGAAATTTAACTAATATAGATAATTTTAATTAATTAATTATTTTATATTAATATGTGGTTATATTAATTGTGTAGATTAATTATTGGTTGAGCAAAAGATTGACCTTGTGATAATCCTTAGTATTGCTTTGGTGAGAGGTAACCACTTTCCACTTGTTATATATGCTAATATGTTGTTTGTGAGTATTTTGCTATTTTAGAATAATATTTGTTATTTAGAACTCGAGTAGATATGTTATATCTTTTGAGCTATGAAAATTGTCTTATGGGATTTTTGGAATTGTGATTGAGAAGTTTGGAAAAAATATATGATTTATATCTTATAGATTATACGGGGAAAAGATTGAGATATTTTTGTTATATTGTGAATGATTAGTTGTTATTTGGATTTTGGATTGAGATCTATTCTACCACGTGGTAAGGCCGCCATTGGTGTACATTGGTTGGCTTTTTCCTTCGTCCCTAGAGTAAGGGATAGACTTTTGAGGCTTTTTATTTGTCCCTCAATGTGTGGGATAGGCCTATAATAAGAGATGGACTTTTGTAACTACTTATTCGTCCCCCAAAGTGTGGGATAGGCCTATACGTCAGATTGATCCCCTATATTGAGGGATAGACTTATGTGGCTTGTATGTTAGCCCCCGTAATGAGGGTTTGGATGATTGAGATTATTTGAATGTACATATTTGTATTTTCATTGATATATATATAGTGAGATTTAATAATTATCCCACTTGACACCTCACGAGCTTATGTTAGTATGTATGGTGAGTTGGAAGTTGGTTACTGAGGCGTTTGTCTCACCCCGTGGTTTTTACTATTTTCAGGTGATAGTTCAGGTGGTGACCCATGAGGGAAGGCTTCGGAGGCATAGTGTGCTGTTATAGCTTGTATAGCCTCCCGACTTTTGTTATATATGCTGATCTGTTATATATTGCCACATAGGGCCCACATACTCTAATGCTGTAAACTAATACTTTTAATTACTATTATCTGATATGGGGGTCGTTGGAAGGCCAGAGATATTTAAGACTTTGCGTATTACGCTCTTTTGATAGTGTTGGCTTGTAACTAATGGGCTCTATGACTTATATTAAAATGATTTATTAGTTCGTATGTTTGAAAGTATAAGTTTGGTTTGGGCTAATGGTTGAGTGACATTTCTAGACTTTAGAAATCCAAAGCCCAAATTAACAATCGATGTTGCTCGTAATATAAGTTTATTTCTTTTAACTATGATAGCGATTTTAAAATTTTAAAATTTCTTCTTTTCTATCATGGCTAATCATTCAAATAAATTGTTGGGTTTAATTTAAAATGGTTTTGAAAGAGCAGTTGACATGTCATGATATGAGTGTTTTAAATCAAGAATAAAATATTCTGACTATCTTTTTAGTTTGCATCAATTACATATTTCTTTTCTCTGTTTTAAAAGCATATAGTTTAGTCTAATTAGTTAACAATGTTAATAGGAATATTCTAAAAAGATTATGAAAATATTATTTTTAACTGAAGTTTATATTAAAATAAAATGTATTTACTATTTTACTTCTGATTCTAATAAATTCCCAAATTATATTTTTATAGTTATATTAATTTCATTCAGTTAAGGCAAATATAAAAATATTTGATTAAAATTTTAACTAATTTTTTTAATAAATATATATTTAACTAATTATGTTTATAAATCTTTGTAATAAAGAAGTGTTTAAAAGTTTTGAATTATCAACTGAAATAACTTATAAAATCTTTTAAATAAAAACTAGGAATTTGAAATATATTTTTACAATTTAAAAGAAATCAAAGTAAATAATTTTCAATGAATGTGATAAACTAGAGAAAAAATCTTTATTTTTGAACCCTTCATTTCAACCCAATGGCCTTAAAAGATTTTAGCCCAATTAAATTTTTAATTTCATGCAATAAATTGATATTTATTAAATTTAATTTTACAAAAATAATGAAATAATAAATAGGTATTATAAGGTATAAATAATATATGTATGCGTAAAATTAAAAAAAATCTTCATGATATGTTAATTATTAAAATAATATTACAAGAAAGAATTTTAATATTAAAAATATATATAAAATGTATTTTATATAGTGCAATAATATATTAATTAGTACTTGATATAAATAAAATTATAGAAAGAGCAAAAGAAACAAAAGGAAAAAATCTCTATTTCTTAAACTTATTTTTTTATTTTAATTACAAAGAAATAATTTACAAAAAATGATTAAAAAATTATGAAAATTACTAAATTTGCAATCAAGTTTGTTTACTATACTTTAATAGATTTTGACAATAATAGCAATAACACATCTTTTATAGTAGTTTCTAATTTGGGATTATGCAATTTTCATTATTTTTTCCCCTTAAATGTGGATTCCATTATGTGCTTGGTTATATAGGATATTCTAGCCTTAACCAAGATCAGGGGTTCGATTCTACTTGGGAACGCAGCAGCATAGAGTGGTAGGCAAGCCATCCGTTAGGGGATCCTTCACAAGTGCTGCTCTGGATTAGTTTGGGCCTGTTGAACAGCCTAAAAGATGGCATTGGCTTGGGATACAGGGAGAGATCAATCAACAAATAAATAAATATTGATTTTGCAAAAAAATAATGGTATAGTGGAGTTAATTTATTTGTATAACTTAATCTTGCTTGACTTTATTATAATAAAATGATTAGGAAGTAGAATGGATCATAGAAACGAGTTCATGTGTGTATTTGCAAATGGATGAATTTTTAATGGCCCAGCCGGTGTAACATTTGAGTATGATAATATGAAAGTTATCAAAGTTGATGAAAATATTACCTTGGGCAAATTGAAGCAAGTTATTGGATGAAAGTTGTGACTTCCTCCCATCAAAACATGACAAATTTAGTATATAGATATCCTACATGCATAAATCCACCATAATACCAAGCATGCAATTTGGAAGATGATACAGATATAAAACAAATGTGGCAAGTGACCAGAAGATTTTCAACTCAATTACCATGTGCAGAGTTGTATGCTAACATATGTGATTTATTAGATAATAGCCATGTTGAGTCACAACCCATAAGTGAGTATGTTGAAAATATGCTCCCATCAAGTAGCAATAGGGTGAACATGATGGAAACAAGAATCTATGTTTAGTGATCACATGGAAAATTTCCAACCATTTAAACTCCTTATAGATGGTGGGAACATTGTATCATCATGTTCTCTTCCTCACGTAGAAGATATCATAGATGAATCGGAGGATGAAGAAGAATATGATTATCATTTAAATGCTGGTAATGGGGATAATAATGGTGACAATGACAATGAATATGATGAGATGAACGAGCAAAATCAGGTTGCAAATGCTTCCTTGTCACAAATTCATGTTGAGTCAGGTACAACTCCTGAATTTGGTGAATTAGAAGATATTCTGCATGTCAATGATAATGAAGAGTTAAATATTGAAAAAATATTTAGCAATGTCCAAGTTCTAAGATGTCTAGTCAAGCTATATTTTGTTTGTGTTCATCATGCATTTAAGGTCTATTATTCTTGTAAAAAGTATGAAGAATATCGTTGTGTTAACTATGGAGAAAATTGCAATTGGAAAGTGAGGCTTGCAAAAAAGAAAGCAAGAACTATTGGCAAATTACAAAATATGGGGGGCCTCACGCATACTTGAGCACATCATTAACTCAAGACCATCCAAAGTTGGACACAAATGTTATATCATCCTGCATTATGGCAACGATAACTAACAAACCACATGTGAAAGTATCACAAATTATTGAGAGGATGCAATCAATATTTGGTTATACTGTGTCATATAGGAAAGCATGGAAGGCAAAACAATTAGCAATTGTGATTGCTTTTGGAAATTGGGAGACCTCATATTCCTTACTCCTAGGATGGTTAGCTGCAGTTCAACACTTCATGCCTGGGTCATGCATATATTTTTCAAACAAACAACACTCTCAAGTCAATACAAATAGTCAGCCGATAGAAATGTTTCATCGTGTTTTTCGGGCATTCAAGCCAACCATAGATGCATTTCCATATTTAAAGCCCATTAAAAAAGTTGATAGAATATTCTTATATGAAAAATACATGAGCACGTTGCTTATGGCAATATCATAAGATGGCGATGGAAATGTTGTGCCACTTGCATTTGCTATAGTTGAAGGGAAACAAGATCTGCTTGGACGTGGTACGCCAATGTGTTGTAAAAGATATAACAGGAATTTACTTAATTTCATATAGACATCATTCAATTTTGGCTGCTGTTGCTCAACCCCAAGTTGGATGGCAACCACCACATAGACGTCATGTTTTTTGTCTACGACACGTGGCTTCAAATCTTCACAAAGCACATGGAACAAATTGGTTAAAATAGAAGTTTATAAATATTGGTGAGATTCCTTGTGCTTTTAATGATCTTATAACTATATGATTTTATAATCATTCTAACAAGTGCTACTGAATATGTAGGGTAAGCTTATGAACGTCATGTTGTTGACAGAGAATTAATAGAAATAGCATTACACTATACTCTTGCAGCTAGATGGATCAAAGCCACCCCAAAAGAGAAATGGTCACGTGCATATGACCTTGAAGGTCTTCGTTTTGGAGACATGACATCCAATCTTGAAGAGTACATGAATAACGTATTTAAAGGTTTTAGAAGTCTACCAAGGTTTAGTTAAGGCAACCATGTATAGAGTCAATAATTATTTTGTGAAATGTGCCTAACAAGTTCATGCTCAAATTATGGTTGGTAAAGTATTTTCCGAGACAATGACAAACAAGTTAGACATCATTTGAGGTTATGGAACCATATAATGTTTGATGTCGTCAATTTTGTCAGTGTTGCAAGGTGAATTTGATTGACAAAAAATGTGATTGTGAAGAGTTTCAAGCAAAAAAGTTTCCGGGTATGCATGCCATTGCTGCTTGTACATGAGTAGGCATAGACCATTTACAATATGTGGATCTACTTGGAAACCATACAAATGGTTTATAATCATTCCAACCAATGGAGATGAGATTTACTAGCCACAGATTGATTGTCTTCTTCTAATACCTAACCCATCAATGATTAGAGATAAATGACGTCCTCGCTCAAGTCGAATACAAAATGAGATGTATTAGACCACACCCAATGAGTCTAACAAGTGTGGATTATGTCAACAAGTTGGTCATAACTGCTCTACTTGTCCATAAAGTGTAGCATCTCGACAATAAATTATGTATTTCACTTTTTGTAATAAAAACATTATGTTTTATGAAGATTATATTATAATTAGTTTGATTTCTTTTACATTATTTGGAATTTGTCCTTTAACTTATGCATAGACGTTTTAAAATGGTACAACTTCCAAAAGAGGTGTGTGAATGTCTTCTAGGTATTAGACCATTTGTAGATAGGCTAAGTGGGCAGGGACTACTTATAAGTTGGTTAGAAGAGAATTTTAATCACCTACCTGATAATGCAGATGATGTACAAGTGCAACAATTCACTCGTGCATATATCGTCAAGTTGATTGGTGGATATCTCAAGCCAGATAGATCGGGTAGCAGGGTGTATATAATGTACCTTCCACTACTTTATAATCTTCAAGAAGCTGAAAAATATAGTTGGGGATTAGTAATTTTAGCTCACCTGTATAGAGAATTATATAATGCTACTAAGCCAACTGAGGATAGGATTGGAGGATGCTTATCATTACTTCATTTACGAGTATGTGATCATTTTCCTATGCTAGCACCACAACAACTTATTTAGATCTACAATCTGATATCTACCCTCTCTTACCTCCTTTAGGTTTTTAGGTGTGATAAATTTATTCACCAATTATTTGTTATGCTCTTATATTATTAAAATTATATAGTTTTTGACATTACTTTTTTGTAATAACAGATGGAAAATGTGAGACAAAACCCCCATTCACTTGCTGTATCTTTAATCCGATATAGGAGCTTTTTGGATAAAATGACCGATGATGAGATAATGTGGCAGTCATACGAATCTCCTTATGTGTGCCAATTGATTCCTAAGTATTGCTTAGCAACACCCGAAATTTGGCGTAGTTCAGTTCTCTTAATATGTTTTAATATTATAGAATGACATTATCCTGACCGTGTACTATGGCAATTTGGTCGTCAGCAACCAATTCCTTCCATGCCTGTTCATTTGGAAAATTATCACACGATCCAATTATGAGGTAGAACAACTACAAATTAGATTGATAAATACTTGGACTTCATTCAAGCATGGGATATATGGCCACATGTAATTGTTAATGCTCTTATGCACTTGATGAACTTGATCGAACATCTCAGTACATGCAATGGTATTGGAGATGTAACATTCCATTTTTTTTCTTTATCCTATTCTAGGATTTAAGTTATATGGGTATGAGGTTAATTAATAATATTTAAAATTAAATCTTATTGAATAAATTGTAAATCATGATTTTTGTAATATACAAATAAATTATAAAAAATAAATAAATAAATAAACAAAAATTATATAAAAAATTATTTATTATATAAAAAAAGTAAAAAGGGCAAGCGGGTGGCCAAAAGACAGAAGGGGGGTAATCCCCTTGATTTGGGCCGTGGCCTCCTTAAATATATATATATATATATATCTATATATATATATGGGGTATGGCATTTCAAGTGGGGGTCACGTGCCCACTTTCAAACTTTCCCCCTCCCCTTTCTGGTTCGTTCGCTTCCCCTGGTCCATGTTATCGCCACCACCGTGACAGTGAGTGAGTGTGAGAGGAAGATTGAGGGTGTGAGAAAGAAAGGACTCTACTTGGGTACATAAAAGATATTTAGGTAAGCTATTTTCATCCTACTATTTTTATTTAGCTTTGTCTTTTTATTTTTGCAAGTCTATGGCAGAAAATAAAGTTCATTAGGGCCTGTTAAATTTTTAATTTTTAAGGTTTCTAACTTATTATTAAGATATTGATAGAGCTTACGTGGTTAGAATAAGAGTCTTATGACTTAGATTTTTTATTTAGATGGTTGATTTGAAGCAGTGTAAGTTAGGGTTTGGTTAGAAAATTGTGATTAGTGTTAATGATGATATTAATTTCAAATTTAATCTTAGTTAGTTCATTGGAGGTCATATTGAGGATTCAATGCTTGAATTTTGAGGATTTTTGTTGAAATAGTAACATTGATTATTCTTGGAGAGACTTTAACTAGTGGAAGTTGGATGTTTTGAATAAATTGGAAAAAATATTATAATTTATTGATTCTAATGAATGGGGAATGACTAATGAAAGAAGAGAATAGGATTTGTAATAATTATTTGAGGCATAGTTAATATATGGTTATTTTTCTAAGAGTTAAAGTAAGCACTTTTTGGAGATTTTTAGATGATTTAAAGGAATTATTCTTATTGATAATGTGAATGAGAGAAATAGAGTTGGGAAGTACTAGAAATTGTTACCTGGAGGAATAGATTAATTATTATTTTTCCTAAAGATAATTTTTTTTAAAGTAAGCCAATTATGGGAATTTAGTTAATAAACTATTTTAATGCTATATTAATTAGTCTTTTTATATTAATATATGTTTATTAATTTATTATTATAGAGTGAGCTTGGTTTGGGCTCTTAGGTCTTGAATCCTCTCATTTTTGTTCTTGTATCAAGAACTTGAGGTAACTACTTTCTAATTTACCTTGTATGCTCATTGATGTGATTATAAACATGTGTTGATATTATAAATGTTATCATTATATGTTATAGTGGTTTATGTATAAAAAGTGATATATATACTCACATGTATATTTGAAAATTTATGTTTTGATAAATTTATTAGTTAAGTGGGTATGAATTATTTCATCCTATAAACATCTTGTTGATGTTGAACAAATTTGATTATTGAATCTGAGAATACTTTATGAATATTGAATTGTGTGGAACTGGATGGTTGGATTGTGCTGTATCGGGTTGTTCTGAAACGTAATTGTGGGAGGCTTGATTATTTATACCACATGGTATAGCCGTCACTTGGTGCCCAGTGACTGGCTTTAATATTCTTAGGGCCCTCAGTATCACTATTTCTTTGGCCGGGTCAAGGGTCAGCCCAAGGGACATGACACCTTTTCGTATTCCAAGGAAAGGGAATTCATGGTCTGATATGAGCTCTGTAACTTTTGGTCGAGTTATACCTCATCATTAGAGAGCTTGGTGCAGTCTTGTTAAAGAGACGAATCCTATTATGTATTATTAGCCCATGGGTTGTGTAACACCTCATGTTTAATCAATTAACTTTTCTTGCGGAAGCATTTGGAATCACTTTTGAAGGCTACAATTGATGAAAAATCAAGTTTGAAAATTTTCATTTACGGGTTACTATTCATTATCACCTTAAAATGTGACAAACTTCGAAAATTCATAACTAATTATAAAAAAATTGAAATTGAGTGATTCTAAGTTCTACAGAAAGCTCTTTGGATAAAATTTTGAGGAAAAATAGTTTCTGAACTGATTGCCTTGAAATTCGAGCTCAATTTCCTTTGAAAAAGTTACTGTTCATTTAGTCATTTTCGGATTTTACTGTATTTTTGCCTAACTTTGGAAAGACATAACTTTTTGCTCGGTTATCGAAATCGGGAGAACTACCCCTCATTTTAAAGAGAAACATCAGATCTCTTTGCTTGCCAAATCTTATGACCTAACTCACTTGTTTGATAGGTCAAACTGGAGCTACAAACTCACTGCTCCAGGACTTACGTTTTATCCCTTAACATCTCTTTAATTCTTTTTATTTCTTTGGCATACATAACATGGTCTTACTCTTTCCCGTTCATGCTCATACACTTTCATTCATACCATAAATATTATAATTAAATACATGGCATCATTGGCATCCATAACATAGTTCGCAAAATAGTAGAATTATACATTTATCAACAGTCTCATCCATTAACAAGAATAATTCTCTGCTTACTTCTCCTTGCTTCTCATGCCATTATTGCCCATCATTGATTGACCTAAATGGTTGGTTAGGAAGGGATGAGATTTGGGAGAATCTCAGTAGCAAACACTACCCATAAGCATGCAAGACATAATGCACATGCATGACATGTTATAAAATTAACACATGAATGCCATGGAAAGTAAGCTAAAGCATTTCATGCTTCCATAACATATTGCCAAGGCAAAACATAACATAAACTTGCAAACATAACTTTGCAAACATTTCATCATAGCTTAGTCACATCATGCAAGCATACATATCAAGCACGCAGTATAGGTAAGTTCACTACCTTGTAACATGGCTTTCCCCTTGCTTTTCCTTTGATTCCCTTGTCTTTCCAACCATGTGGACATTCGGTTAACATCACCAAACATCCTCTTGGATGTTCTAAAGGTCCTAAACATAGTCACATTGATCATACAATCCATTAGGACCACTAGATTGCATAAAGTTCAAGACTAGCTTTCTTGAACCTCAACTCTTTCTCTTAGTCTTAGGGTTTTCTTTCTAGCTTTTCTAACATAAATCTTATCATTTACCATCCTTAAGATCCATTTCTTGTCAATTAGGACCACTTTAGATGGCCTTAGATTCAAGAATACCAAATCTGGAAATTTTGCTTCGCGGGTACTGTTCATGCAAAATTTCCAGAATTTTCGCTCAACTTTGAAAATTCATAATTAATTCTAGAAAAATACAAATTGAGTGCTTCCAAGTCACACTGAAATATCCTTAAGTTATATTTAAGGGAAAAATAGTTTCAGGATCCAATTCTATGCCTAACAGTACCGGAACTGTACGGAAATTGAAACTCTTCCAAAAATTCAACACTGTTTCCAGATTTCAAACCCTATTTTTGAAAAATCACCATAAATCGTACACATATCCAAATGAAGTGTTCTACCTATGGATTTAAAGCTAACAGAGTTTACTTTAAGCATACAAAATTTCAGAATCAGATACGCACAGTAACTAATCCGAAATAGGCATAAAATCAGGTGCTATAACCATCACATACCTTGTTTTAGAGCTTGATCTGGCTTGGAACCACTTGGCCTTTCTTTCTCCCTCTTCTTTCTCTCTCTAGAAACCATTTTGCAAGAGCTTCCCCATGGATTCCTTATGCTTGGATGAAATGGTAGGGAGGGGAGGGGGTATTTATAGAAAAACAGACTAAATCTGGACCGTTGATCTTAAAAATACGTGGCTCGATCTGGACCGTCCATTTTCTCTTTTGCTCTTACGGTGACAAGTGTCCTATGACATCATGCTTACTTAGTCATGATGACATAATGCTTATATCATCAAGCCACATGTCTTTAATCCAACCGCACATGTGTCTTGCATCCGACTGTACATGTGTCTTCCATCTAGCCGTACACGTAATATTTTCTTTTTCTCATCTACCGTACACTTATCGCTTTCATGTCCTTTCATCATTTATGGCATTAAAATAGGGAGAAAATAAATCAAAAATTCGTGCAAAAATATTTTCTCAATTATTTCTCCACCTATCAAGCCAATCTTGCACCATATCAGATACT
This sequence comes from Neltuma alba, assembly GCF_004799145.2. Classification (NCBI taxonomy): domain Eukaryota; kingdom Viridiplantae; phylum Streptophyta; class Magnoliopsida; order Fabales; family Fabaceae; genus Neltuma; species Neltuma alba. The sequence continues at coordinate 69,527 of NW_021632793.1, read as the reverse complement.
TTTCAAGTCTTGACTTACCCTGTACCGTTGGGACAACTTTTTCTTAAAATTCTGGCCAATAAAAGGTACATATATGGCGCCATCTCAGAGGAGTATAGATGAAAATAATTAGCTCTACTGACAGGCTACTTAACATTACTGAGTCACACAGTAGAGATTTCACTATAACGGGTAAACAAAAGACTGTCTAAAATATTCCCATACTGCATTCTGATTTTTATGCTGTCCATAAATATCTTCTAGTGACTCAGCATGATGACTTGTCGGTGTCATGATTACGCTTGATGACTCAGTATGATGACTCGTCGGTGTCATGATTACGCTTGATGACTCAGCATCGTCATGATGGCTCTTAGATGTTTTCTTTGGTTTTGTCTCTTATTTAGGGGACAAAATTATTTAATATTTGACTGGAGCATTTTATTCAATCCAGAGCTCCAAAAATTCATCCAAAAATATCATAAAATTCCTCATATTCTAGAGAAAATCTGTGAATTTTCTCAGGTCATAACTCAACCTATAGCTCACTTAAAAATCATTCTTTAAAATGCCCTTTTTCGGCATAACTGGCTTTTAAGTATTCTTAAAGCCATTTTGCTGGTCTTCTGGGGATGAGACTAATTTTATAATTTTCTATAGTCTTTAGATCATACATCCCCATTTTACCATAATTTTTTGAGGTTTTCTTATGACTCAAACAATTAAATCTACCTCTACATCTCAAATTGAGCCATAAACTTATAAATTCCTTTTAAGTTACCTCAGGGGTATTTTCATCATCTCTCTTCACAAAAGAGCCTTAGAATATTATTTTCCATTTTCTGGGATTTTCTTAGAATTTTCTAAGTACTTTTTATTTTTACCCCTAATGGCCATAACTTTCTGAATTTACGGTTTTACCCCTGCTTAGGCTCAACCTCATAAAACCATCTCTTTGAGGCTTCTAACTTAACCTTTGATCTGTATCTAGCCTCTTTTTTCTTTCTGAGCCTTTGAGACTTTATTGGAGCCTCTAACTTTGATTATCCATTAGCCCCTTAAAACCTTCACTTTGCAGTTTAGTCCCTGAAACTGCTTTAACTTCCTTTTTCATCTTTAAAACCTCTACTAAAAAGGGGTCTGGTAGCCTATCCCATTCAGGCTATTTCTAGTACTTCTAAGCTTAAAAATCGGGTTGTTACAGGTTGTCTGTCAGAGGTTACAAGAAGGTTATAAGGATGGTTGATTAAGTTTCGTGCATGCAAGTTATCTTTTGAAATTATTATATATTGTTTTCTGTAAAGATGTTTGCCTTATATGTTATTTGAAATTTTACTTTACCTGCATAACTATCTTGTAATCACTCCCTGTATACTTGTTGAATTGGAATTATGGTTACCAGGTCAATTTGACTTACCCCGTGCTTATTTAATATTTTCTTCAGGCAAGGGTTCAGGTGTTAGTCCCAAGGAGAAGTTGTCCAAGAGTTGAGTTGCTCTTCCAACTCTGTGTAGCTTCTATTTTGGCATACATGATTTGTTTGATGTATATTGCCAAACTTTAGGGTCTTTTGGTTAAATTTAACAAATGTTTAATTTTTCCGCTACATTCTAGACTTGAGCTATTGGGCGAAGCCCTTTTTGGGTATAAGTGACTATTATTTTGATTGCGATTGATATGAGCAGTGGTGGTAGTTATTTTGGTGGACTTCAAATGCTATAGCCCATTCATGATTGGTTTTAGTTATATTTTTGGGATTATAGATATTTGATGATACCTCTATCGTTAAAGCACTCAGTTAAACTAGGTCCTAATTAATTTGTAGTTTTAAGATCAATCAAGGTCATTACTTCTAAGGAGCAAGTTATGGGTTTCTTTAGGTAAAAATTTAGGTGATAAAAAATGCAATAAATTGGACCTAACTAAAATGCAAAACTCTAATTCTAAATGCAAGATGCAAGCGTCCTAAGATCTATATGAAAATTAAATTAAACTTAAATGAATGCAAAGCTTTTTTTGGGGGGTTTTTTTTGGAAAAAAGAAAATTAAAATGATAAATGAAGAAAATTGACTAAAGAGCAAAGAAAATTAACAAGTGAAAATTGAGAAGTTCTCTCTTGTAAGGTAGAGGGGACAACTTAGGATTCATATAGATTTAACCTTCATAACCTTAATCAGTTAATTAGACTAGAGGGAAGTGATAAGAGAGTAGAATTAATAAACTTAATTTCCTACTTGAAACGAAGGGAACCCTCAATCTCAAAAACCCTTAAACTATTAGAAAACGCATAACAGTATAATAATGGCTAATTAAGCTTATTAAAACCAATGAGACTAATTCAAATTAATTCTGACAATTATGTTTGAAATTATCCAATTAAACAATCAGACAATTAACCAACTTAATTAAACAATTAAGAGGCAAAAGAACCCAAATTTTGCAATTCAAACCACACTAATAATTAAATTTATAATGAAAACTCAATTATAAATTCAATCAACAATGCAAATGTTCATAAACATAAATTCCAGCAAGTGTCTCAACACAAATAAAATCCAAATATCAATCCAATCAAAGAATAAAAAAATGACAATCTAGAACTAAATTGTCTCACAAAAATACAACTCAAAATTATTTAAAAAAATAATCTCAAGTCCTTGAATTAAAAAGATAAATGGAATATCACTCCCTTGTGGTCTTCAAGTGCTAGTCCAAGGCTTAAGCCTCCATGCTCCTCCCAAGTTGTCTCCTTAACAAGCTTAAGCTTCCATCAACGTATCTCCTCGTCCAAGCTCCTTAGTGCAATTCATGAGTATGTGACGCAGTGTGGATGATTCAAGTTATGGGTGAAGTACGCATGGAGCAATTGGTGAGAGCGGATGATGCTGTGTGACTATGGAACGAAGGAATCAATGAAAATTGAGAGAGGGAGTGATACTTTTGTATATGTGGAGTGATGATGGTGAGAGATGATATATGGTGAATACAGATGAGGGAAGATATAGCATAGGCTAGAGGATTATTTTAGCGGGGGAGAAAGAAAATATTTTTGTATACAAAACTCAAGCCCATTAGTACTTAATTGATCCACTTGATGTCAGCCATTAGATTGTACTTAGATTCTAAGAAACAATCTTGCATCATTGAATTTCCTATGTACTCTTTCTTGACCTACAAGAATTTAAGTGCATCCATTAATGTAGATTATATCCAAATATAATAAAAAAATTAAATATTAAGTATGCACAAAAATTAGGCAAGAGATTGCAAAACTTTCTAAAAGTAATATTTCTAAAAATATGAGACTCGTTTCCAAAGAAATAGAAAAAATTAATTCCAAGTCAAGAATAGGAAATCACAAAATATTTATATTTTTAATCCAAAATCTCAATTTTTATGCAAAACCCAAAAATCAACTAATTAATCCAATAATGCATAAAAAGTTCATTTAAGCTCAAAATTACCATTTAAATCCTAAATTAATGTGGGATAAAATTTATAAAAATTGGGCTTTATCAATTCCCCTATACCTAGCCTTTGCACTCCTAAACAAAGCAAATGAAGACCAAAGAACAGTAAAAGAACAAAAGAAAATCAAACAAAAGTAAATGTTACAATCACAAGCAAAAAGTAAGTCAAAGCATTCAACATCTTTCTTATCCAAGTAATCTTCTCATGAATTAAGAAAACAAGCATCATGGCAATTTACTTGACAAAGACGAATCTAAGTCAGAAATCCCTCACCAAGGTTAATGGGTATGTCACTCATCGCTCAAAAGTGTATTGGCTTGTGTTTGCACTCAAAACCATCCTATCCAATCCTCTTTCCATAGGCTTGACAAGAATCTAAATTCTTTACCATTAGTAAAGCAATTACAAGCATAAATCCAAAGGACTTTTATTAGGTTGTAATGGGGCTAAGGTAAAGAAAGAAAGGATATAGTGTTTGGGAAAACAAAGTTGAATATCTTAGGAAATAAAGAGAACCATTGAAAAAATATAATAGAATGCAAGAAACTAAATTAAACTTGGATTGGGTCATTCTTCTTCTCTTCTCTTTTTTTTCCAAGCTCTTTCTCTTTTTCTTCTTTATTTTTTTTTCTTTTAACTTTCTTAGGCCATTATGTATATGCTCTTTTAACGCGAACCTTTATATTGGTGATACAAATGCCCGGTTACTCAAGCATGGATAACTCCTTGGCACCAAGATGCTACTAGCATGCTCATAGCCCTTACTGGCCGTTTGACGCGAAGGTCGACATTGGTAATGAAGATCCCCAGTTACTAAGCACAGCTTAAACTAAAGGAGAGGAATCTTATTATAGTATTTTTTTTTCCTTTTTTTTTTACAAATTGACCCAAACCATAACTCCAAATTTGTTCTTCCATCCCAAGCATATAAAATATAACACTTCAACTCCTAAGACGTTCAGAAAGGATAGGATTTTTTTTTTTGGGCTATGGGTTAAGGGAAGAAAATGATGAAGGCTCAAAAGGGGTTAACAAAGGATAAATGCATGAACAGAGTAGGGTTTTGGCTTATCTGGCTAGAAAAATTGAAATGAATGCCTTTATTATCTTTATAAATGCCAATGCATAATCATAGTCTCAAACAAGATTCAAGTCAAGTTTTAGATCAAGGAAAGAGATAGGGATGTACACACATGAAAAGAAGAAATGCATCAGGCTCAAAACCTCACTAGGTACATGATTACTAGCTTAAATTCACCTAAGTCAAATCTATTGCCAATTAGTTTGTCAACTCAAGACATGATCAATCACTTTTCAAATCAAGAATGCATCATACTTGAATCACTTCAAACTTGCAATCTTCACATTTGAAATAAAACAAAAAAAATTTGAACAAAAGATTTCTTTCTTTTTTTGAAAATAAGAAAAAAAAACCAAAGTAAAAACCAAAATATTTTTCTTTTCCTCATTTTAAAAACAAAAAACAAAAACCAAAAGTAGGAACAAAATCCCTCCCCCACACTTAAACCATGTATTGTCCTCAATGTGAAATGCACATCTAACCAATACCAACAAGTAATGCAAGTAAAAGAGAAAGGAAGGAATACGACCAAATGAGCAGAAGTTTGAAGACCCAAATGAAGTAGCAGAGTTGGCATATCTCCTTTGTCTGGTGGCGAGTCACATGAAAGCACCAATGATATTTGCTTTTGATGTTCAAAAGACATCATCTCCTTCTTTAAGATCCTAAAAAAACACTTTAATTCAAGTATGGAAGGTGTCTAGATAGGAGGAATCAATCCATATACCTACACAAAACTATGACTCCAAGCAATATCTTTCTCACAAAAATATAATCAATAAATTCAACAAACTTTTCAGCAATTAAGGAAGATCCCAAAATAAATTGATGAAAACAAAGACTTGGAATTCCCAAATATTTTGAACAACCCACAAAATCAATATGACTCTCCTCAATAAGAGTCAAGTTTGTTAGAGAATGAAGTGACAGGTGATTACTCAAAATGGTTTCCCCATACTTATCATTCATTACACAAAGCAAATTCTACATGTGAAGTCTCATCAGGCAACATGTCCTTACTGTTTAAGTGCACATCCAACTCAAGATTTCCCCCACACTTATTCTCAACAACATTTTCATTAACAATAGTCATGTTAAGATCACAAGTGATGTCAGCAGAATCAAAAGAAATACTACTTTTACCATGCAAAGCATCAATACACAAAGGAGCATCAGCACTCAGAGATGATACATTATCTTTGGACTCAACAGTGTACGGGGGTTCAACAATAATCTCTTCATCAATTTCATCATCAGAATCATCTTGCTTAAATTTCTCTATCAACCCAACGAAATCAACAGAATTTGAATCAGAGGCATAGGAAGAAGTATCAATGCATGAATTGTAAGATGCAACATTATTTGACTCAATAGAACCAGTCAATCTAGAAACATCATCAGTGCATCCATATTCGGTTACTGTACTATTCATGTCATCATGTGAGACGGTAGGAGCAAAAGGATATGGATCATTGGAGGGTGAAAATGTGCTATCATATGATAATTCACCATTTGTTTCCAATTCTCCACTTTCCAAGTCGCTAATTGTATTAGACAACTGCTGAATTTGAGTTTGTAGGGTTTGAATCGCTTGATTGTGTTGCAATTCCCTTTCTTCAAACTTGTTTAGTAGGATTTGCATCATAGTCTCCAGCTTGTTTTCTAACTTTAAGTCTTCTTGAATAGGCATAACTTGATGGACATATCCAAGATTTGAGTAATCTTGCCACATTGGAACATTAGTCATAGTCTCCAACCTACTCTCTATTCTTGAATATGGATCATATCCCTGTGTCACATCATGGACATAATGATAAGGCATAGAAATATAAGAATGATTTTTATAAAGAGAAGCATTCCAAGCCATAAGATCAAGACCATCAACACAAATAAAAGGAAAAGAAAAACTAAACTAGCCAAAGAAGGCTGAAAAGAAATTTAGAAAAATTAAAGAAGAAAAAGCTAGAAAATTGAAAAAAAATAAAGAAATTTGAAAAATAAATAAAAGAAAACTAGAAAGCTCAATGAAAATGGTTGAATTTGACTAAAACAACCCAAAATTGATTAGCACACCTAAAAACTTTAACAACCAGAATTTCAAGGAAATCTAGGTAGTGAAAAGTTAGATTTCAGTGCAGGATGTTTTAGCAAAATCAATTGAAAATAGAAGACGCAAGTAATAAAGACAAAATAAAATGCAAAGAAAAAAATGTAGAAAAAACAAGAGAAATCACCTAGAACTCAAACCTAAGGTTTAACCATTGCTCCCCGGTAACGGCGCCAAAATTGATGATGCATCTATTGTTAAAGCACTCAATTAAACTAGGTACTAATTAGTTTGTAGTTTTAGGATCGACCTATATCATTACTTCTAAGCAGCAAATTATGGGTTTCTTTAGGTAAAAATTTAGGTGATAAAAAAATACAATAAATTGGCCCTAACTAAAATGCAAAACTCTAATTCTAAATGCAAGATGCAAGCGTCCTAAAATCTATATGAAAATTAAATTAAACTTAAATGAATGCAAAGCAATTTTTGGAGGGATTTTTTTGGAAAAAAAGAAAATTAAAATGATAAATGAAGAAAATTGACTAAAGAGCAAAAAAAATTAACAAGCGAAAATTGAGAAGTTCTCTTCTATAAGGTAGATGGGACAACTTAGGATTCATATGGATTTAACCTTCATAACCTTAATCAGTTAATTAGATCACAGGGAAGTGATAAGATAGTAGAATTAATAAACTTAATTTCCTACTTGAAACGAAGGGAACCCTCAATCTCAAAAACCCTTAAACTATTAGAGAACTCATAACAGTATAATAATGGCTAATTAAGCTTATTAAAACCAATGAGACTAATTCAAATTAATTCTGACAATTATGTTTGAAATTATCCAATTAAACAATCAGACAATTAACCAACTTAATTAAACAATTAAGAGGCAAAAGAACCCAAATTTTGCAATTCAAACCACACTAATAATTAAATTTATAATGAAAACTCAATTATAAATTCAATCAACAATGCAAAGGTTCATAAACATAAATTCCAGCAAGTGTCTCAACACAAATAAAATCCAAATATCAATCCAATCCAAGAATAAAAAAATGACAATCTAGAACTAAATTGTCTCACAAAAATACAACTCAAAATTATTTAAAAAATAATCTCAAGTCCTTGAATTAAAAAGATAAATGGAATATCACTCCCTTGTAGTCTTCAAGTGCTAGTCCAAGGCTTAAGCCTCCATGCTCCTCCCAAGTTGTCTCCTTAACAAGCTTAAGCTTCCATCAATGTATCTCCTCGTCCAAGCTCCTTAGTGCAATTCATGAGTATGTGACGCAGTGTGGATGATTCAAGTTATGGGTGAAGTACACGTGGAGCAATTGATGAGAGTGGATGATGCTGTGTGACTATGAAACGAAGGAATCAATGAAAATTGAGAGAGGGCGTGATACTTTTGTATATGTGGAGTGATGATGGTGAGAGATGATATATGGTGAATACAGATGAGGGAAGATATGGAGGCTAGAGGATTATTTTAGCGGGGGAAAAAGAAAATTTTTCTGGATACAAAACTCAAGCCTATTAGTACTTAATTGACCCCCTTGATATTAGCCATTAGATTCTAAGAAACAATCTTGTACTGTTGGATTTCCTATGTACTCTTTCTTGACCTACAAGAATTTAAGTGCATCCATTAATGTAGAATATATCCAAATATAATAAAAAATTAAATATTAAGTACGCACAAAAATTAGGCAAGAGATTGCAAAACTTTCTAAAAGTAATCTTTCTAAAAATATGAGACATGTTTCCAAAGAAATAGAAAAAATTAATTCCAAGTCAAAACTAGGAAATCACAAAATATTTATATTTTTAATCCAAAATCTCAATTTTTATGCAAAACCCAAAAATCAACCAATTAATCCAATAATGCATAAAAAGTTCATTTAAGCTTAAAATTATCATTTAAATCCTAAATTAATGTGAAATAAAATTTATAAAAATTGGGCTTTATCAATATTCATGATGGAGTTATTGCACACATGAAAAATCAAGTATTGATTACTTCTTGTTATATTAATTATCTCTACTACTCTGGAATAGTGGCTACTGCACTATTATAGATGTAAATTGTTAATGGCTATGATAGATTTCTATTTGATTAGTTTTGTTCTTTTTACCATGGTTTTGTTCTTTCAAAGTAATTATGGGAGTCTTTTATAACTATGGTAGTTTTTTTTCATTGTATGATTTATTCTTTCTACCATAGTTTCTTATTAAATGTTTTTGGTTAACTCTTTCCAATTATATTGGTCATTTAAGAATTAATTATTGTTTCTGAAAATGTTTAATTACCACTTATTATGGGGGCTATTACTGGAGACATACAAGATGATGGATTCAACGTATCAATGGCAATACAGGTCGTGAGGTAAGTTTTTCATCTTTTCACCATTATATCATTTTCTTTTACACAAAAAGTGTTATTATCTTATATCTTATTATTTATTTCAGTTTGACATAGTAGAGGAGCTATACAAGCTTTCAATTAATTCTCCTTCAACATGCCCCTAGTTGTGTTGATTATCGAGACAAGGTTACTTGCGACCAACGTAACATTTTACTTTCACTTAGAGAACAACGTTTTAATATGAACCCTCAGCCTGCTCCACCAACAATTGAGTTGCCTCGATCACAAATTCCTCGTGATAGACCAAGCAAGAAATGCAGTGGTTACTTGTCTACCCAACCTATAATTGAAAACGAAAATACAAGGGAACAGGAATCTCTAATTTTTACTCAGGCTTGTGACATATCACCGTTACCATCATCCCCCTTCACCTTTGTTGATCCTACACAACTTGAGTCTCATTACATGGCATCCTCATCATCATCCCCTTCCAACTCAGCCAATCCTTCTCAATTTCAACCATTCATGACTTTATTAGATAATCCTGTATTATTTTCAGCCGAATACAATGCTTCTACTTTTGAACATGGTGGACCATCAAATGAAGCATTCGTCACTCCTCGACAATCTATACATTTAAATGAATCACCTTGGTTTGATTTGAACACGCCAACTACACAAACAGTTGGAAAGCTTGAATCTCAAGAAATTGACCTACAACAACAACAACCACAACGTATGAGAAGAAGGCTAAGATGTGGTACTGGAAGTCATTATCAGTAAGGTGGATAATTTTTTCTTTGTAAACTTAAACTTTATTTATTATTTTTTACAATAAAATATTTATTACTTTTTACTTTTAATTAATATACATCTTATACTCATTTTACAATTAGTTTTAACATCATTATGTAATTATCAACATTTTTCTCCCATTATTTAGTCATGATTTTGTCATTCAAATGATTGATAAATAATTATACTAATTATTTTAATCAAGAGAGAAGAGGGAGAAGTCGTTCACTAGAAGAACGATTTTCATTCACCTCACGCACATCAAGAACAGATTATGAAGAAGTCATTCACCAGATAAATGATTTTAAAAATTATTCACCTAAAGAATGATTTTAAGTATGGCATATTAGTAAATATTTTAAAAGTGTAGCATATTAGTGTATAATTTTACTGTTTGTAGTATTTTAGTGAAAAAGCCTGTCATGTGGCATTTGTTTGGTTTGACGAGAAATCAAGTATTGGGCATAGGCCTTTTATGCGTGTGACCAAAATAATATTAATAATAATAATTTAGTCCTACAACTTAATTGCTACAATTAAAAATTTACAATCAAAGCATAACTTTGTTTTGTTAGGTACTGTTTGGTATGAGAAAAATAAAAAGAAGAGAAAATGATAGAAAATTTCATCAAGCTCTATTTAAAAAAATTTTAAAAATTAGGTTTTTCAAATTTTAATCCAGTATAAGTCTCTGATGAAGTAATTCACATGTAATATATATAAAGCCATAGATGTTATAGCCTCACAGGAGCATTATCAGATATTCTTCTTTTTGCTTGAAAAATTGGCAGAGATTCTCTCGTATCGGGAGTGAATAGGAAAAAGTGAAATCGTTCTTGGCGTGAACGATTTTAAAAATTGTTCTTTACGTGAATGATTTCACTTTTTGATTTAAAAAAAATTTAAAAAGTGAAATCATTCACGCCAAGAATGATTTCTGAAATCATTCACGCCAAGAATGATTTCTGAAATCATTCATGCCAAGAACGACTTGTGTGTAATTTGAAAGTTATTTTTATCAAGAATGATTTTAAATGCAGCATGTTGGTAAATACTTTTAAAAGTGCGGCATATTGGTATATAGTTTTATTGTTTATCGTATTTTGGTAAAAAAGCCCACTCAAATGTGTTGACCCCCAAAAGGTCTAGACGCATGGATTTGGCCTTATCAATGGCTTCGAACTACTGTCCAGAAGCGATTACCACACTCCCCCTCATATTTGGTTTGCGAAGACTATTGACAACTCTATTCGTGGCGACCATAACTCTATTTATCGTCATCTTCAAACTTACCTTCGCGACTTCAGTCTTTCATGTGACATGTGAACACGTCAGCGGTGGCTTTAAGAAGCTCAGTCTCATGGTTGTGGCTTCACCAACGCTCTCAGTTTCTTGCTCAGGAATAGGGGCTTCAAACTTTCATTCTTCTATCGACAAAATCTTTATGGGTTTCTTGCACTTGGCTTCACAAACATCTTGAGGACTCGTTTGTCATTGCCCACTGACGCTAGACGATTCTTGCATTTCAACAAATACCTCTTAGGTCTCATTCTTCTTGATCTGCCATTTAAGCATAACTTCTTGCATGCAAGTAAAAACTCTTGGCCTCCCTAAGAGTGATCAGCCCAAAGAGACGTATTGATGAGGCAACTTCTTCCCTAAGGCCCACCACATATATACACAAACCAATTCATCTTCAGTTAATGAAAGATTGTCGATGACATCACTATAAAAAAAAGGTTGAATTAACAGCAATACATTTCTAGCAGTTAAATAAAACCGCTACAAATTCAGAAATTTCTAGCAGCTTTTAAACAAATCGCAAGAAATTCATAGCGCTTTGACTAGAAACTGAGTGGGCCCCAGAATTTCTAGCGATTAGCAGTAAACTACTAGAAAGTGACCGCCACAATTGTTCGCACGTTTTGGCGCGAAGTTGGCGTCATACTTCCAGTGTTTAATTTCTAGCAGTTTTGCTAATGGAACTGCTAGAGAATGCAAATTGTCATTTCATTTTGGCAGTTACTAAATTGCTACTAATGCAACCAACTTTCTAGCGGTTTCCCTTAAAACCGCTAGAAGTTTTTATTTTTCCCGAGGAGTTGTGACACGTGGCTGAATGCAGGTGATGGCGGAGTGTAACAACTAGAAATTTCTAACTATTTTACTTAAACTGCTAGAAAATTCTAGCAGTTCCACAAAAACCACTAGAAAATCATGGCCTATATATGCCCTCCCATCGTGCCATTTTCACTGTTTTGGCGAATTTTGAAGCGAAGCTCTATCGAATTCTCTCCACAAAGTACATCCAAGTCCAGATCTAGATTTAGTTGCAAATCCATATTTTCAGGTAAGAATAGTAATTTATTTATAAATAATTTTTGTTTTTATTTTATATTTTATTTATTTATTTATATTTTTATGTTAAGTTTGATAGACTAGTTTAATATAGCTAGAGTTAATAAAAAAATTTTTTTATAGTAGGCTAGTTTTTATAGAGTTAATAGAAGTAGTTTTTTTAATGAGTTAATGGTAAATTTAAATATAAGAATATCTGTTTTTCAATTAATATTATTTGATATTATTATTTAGAGTTAATAGAAATAATTATTATTTTATATAATTATTTATTTTTAATAATTGTTAGTTGTAAAATATACTTTTCATTACAATTACTATTTGCTCTTATTAGGATGAGTCGTCAAGCAGGGAAGGAGTCGATTGATCCTAAGAGAGCAGGACCTAGCGAGGATTGTGGTGGTGGAGGTCATAATGCTGGTGAGCTATTCCCGAGCATTCATGACTACAATCTGAACGAGGAGGATATCCTGAGTTTCATGGAGCATGATGATATCCAGAGGACTAAGAAGGCTCATTTCTCGGGGGATGAACAACCCCATGGTGGTGCTGGTGAGGAGGAGGAGGATGAGCTGTTTCAGGGGAATGAGAATCCCCATACTGAGCAGCGTCCCACTCCCAGATGCCAGATCGATTTTGAAGTAGAATTTGAGGATAAGTATTTATTTAACTTTTTAAAATTTGACAACTATTTAATTTATAGAGAAATTGTTTTAATTAATTAATATATAATTAATTTCTTAATTAAATTTTGCAGACTCTGAGGGGAACAGGTCCTATAGGAGGCTGACAGCTAGAGAGTTGTCTATAACGATGAGCGAACGGGTGGTTGTGCTGCTAAATGAATTGGGTCAATCGACCAAAATAGGTGACTAGCTGTATAATAAGTATATATACCTTCTTGGTCAGCAGTGGACCCTGTTCCCCATTTATGTGAAGGATTGGAAGAAAATCACTCTAAAGAAGAAGCAACAAGGTTGGGAAATGATGAAGGTAATATAAAATTATTATTTATAATTTTTTAATTTAATTAAATGAATATATATTTTGTTTTTAAATTATTTAATTGTTTGATTGCAATTTTTTATTTATTTAATTAATTTGTTATTTATAATATTTTTGAATTAGTTAAATGAATATATATTTTTTATTTAAATTACTTAATTGTTTGATTATAATTTGTTATTGATGTAATTTATTTTTATTCATAATATTTTAAAATTAGTTAAATGAAAATATATTTATTATTTAAATTACTTAATTTTTTGTATTTAAATTTTTATTTATTTAATTAATTTATTACTTATAATATTTTTAAATTAGTTCAATGGATATATATTTTTATTTAAATTACTTAATTTTTTATTATGATTTGTTATCGATGTAATTTATTTTTATTTATAATATTTTGAAATTAGTTAAATGAATATATATATTTTATTTAAATTACTTAATTGTGTGATTAGAATTTGTTATTTATTTCATTAATTTATTACTTACAATATTTTTAAATTATTTGAATAAAAATATATTTTTATTTAAATTACTTAATTGTTTGATTATGATTTGTTATTGCTGTAATTTATTTTTATTTGAATTACTTAATTGTGTGATTAGAATTTGTTATTTATTTCATTAATTTATTACTTATAATAATTTTAAATTAGTTGAATGAAAATATATTTTTATTTAAATTACTAAATTGTTTGATTATGATTTGTTATTATGTAATTTATTTTTTATTTATAATATTTTTAAATTAGTTAAATGAATATATATTTTATTTAAATTGCTTAATTGTTTGATTATAATTTGTTATTTATTTAATTTATTTTTTATTTATATTAGTGAAATGAATATAATTCTTTATCTTTTTAATTACAGAGTAAATTCATACTGGGAGAGGAGTTGAGGGTGGATATGATCAAGAGACTTGGGGTGGCATGGAAGAACAGGAAGGCTGACCTGTGGAGGGAGAAGAAAGGTAATAAGACGAGGCCCCTACAGGAGATACTGGCAGTTATACCTAGTGGAGTCCTGGAGTAAGACTGGTCGAGTTATGTTTATTTCAAGATGTCGACTAAGCAGATGGTATAATAATATTACATTAATTATAATTTTTTTTGTCCAATTTGACTAATTTAATTTAATTTTTTTACATTTTGTTTCAGGCTCTTTCCTAGAGAAATATTGGGAGTGCGAGGCAGCAGACAATACATCATAGGGCTGGATCTAGGAGCTTTACTATCACCTATAATGAGATTGTAAGTAATTGAAAAGAATTTGTTAAATGTGTATATGTATTTAATTTGTAATTAATAATTTCTTTCATTTCATTTACAAAGGGAAAAGGCACAGCAGGAGCGGGGATACACGCCCACCTGTGACGAGATGTGGCCGATTCTATACAGACCTCAAGACGAGCCAGTGTCGGATGAGGTTGAGGAGATGGCGATAAGTAATTAATTAAATATTAATATCATATCGCAGTATAAATATTATTTCATACTAATTAATATCTTTATATTAATTTTGATAGACGCGGATGACTCAGGTTGATACCGAGCTGCGTCAATCTCAGGGGTCTGCCTTGGATCCCACCGCCTCACTTTTAACAGGTCATGGCCGAGCATAGCACCCTGGTCAAGTTAGCGGGCTTGGTCTTGGACCCATACCAACTAAGTTGCCTCGCTTAGGTTGCGCTGGCCCTTCATACACTGCGAGGAGCTCTCAGGCGAGCACAAGAGTGAAGCGGCCGGGTTCCTCATCCTCAAACGAGCTGTAACAGGAGATCAGGCGAGGGATGGAGGCCAGGATTGAGGAGCTTGACTGTCAGTTCCAGTTATAGCTTGACCAGTTAAAGGCAGCTACTATGGCCATGCATGATGTGGTGATCACTATCACTCCAAACATCCCGATTCCCGAGATCCCTGACGTACACCTGCCACCAGTCCAGCCCCTACACGACTAGTAGCCAGTCCAACCCTAGCACGATTAGCAGCCTGCCCACCCCTAACAAAACCAGCAGGAGGATCCACCGCCAGATGATCACGATGATGCTGCTTCTGCCCCTCACCTCTGATTTCCCCTGTTTTTCTTGTGTAGGATTTTATTTAGATTTGGATTTTATTATCTTATGTTTTATGCGAATATTTATTTAAATTTTATGTTTATTTCTTTACTTTTATTATTTGTTTCTATAATTTTATTTATATAAAGTATTAATTAATATATTATTGCACTATATAAAACATGCTAAACATATATCCTTTTAACATTAAAATTCTTTCTTGGAATATGTATTTTAATATTTAACATATCATGGAACTTTTTTAATTTTATGCATACATATATTATTGATACCTTTTAATACTTATTTATTATTTTATTATTTTTGTAAAATTTAATTTACTAAATATTAATTTATTCTAACTAACACTTTCTAGCGGATATAAATCGCTACAAAGACTGAAAAATGTTAACAATTTCTAGCGGTTAGTTAACCGCTAGAAAAGTCACCCCGTTACAGTGAAATTTAAATTTCCCTCCTCTCTCGAACTTTCTAGCAGTTTACAACCACTAGAAAATAAATAACCATTGGCAAAAAATTTCTAACAGTTATAAACCACTAGAAAATGGATAACTGTTGGCATTTCTAATTTAAAATAAATAATCGTTGGTGAAAAAATTTCTAGCAATTATAAACCACTAGAAAATGGATAATCGTTGGCATTTCAAATTTCCCTCCCGGCTCGAAACTTCTAGCAGTTTGTAACTGCTAGAAAATTTGTAACCGCTAGAAAATGCTTCTGAATTCAAATTTCTAGCTGTTAAAACCGCTAGAAATTTCTAGGGGTTTAGAATCGCTATAAAAATTTAACCGTTGTGTATCTGTTGGCAGCCTCCTTTATAAGCTGAAGAACTTCATTTGAAATTCATTTTAACTTCTCTTTAAGTTTCCCATGTCATATGTTCACAAAATTTGAGCAACATTAGTGATGGATAGGATGTGGATCAACTTGACCGGTTAACTCTACAATACTTGGTTGGTCTAAACTATTTCTTGGATTTTGCTTGTGCCAATCCACTGTAAATGGTAAGATTCAGTGTCCATGTCCAAAATGTAATTTCAAGAAGTGACATCCCAGAGATATTGTTAGAGAACATTTGATCTTTAAGCCCTTCTTATGAGAGTATGTATTTTGGCAACTACATGGGGAATGACCAGATATGGTTGCTGAGTCAGTTCCAGTAGTTTCATGGATGGGAGTTCGAGTGGATGAAGTTGATGCTGTGAACAATGTTTTGCGTGATGCTTTTGGCGTTCACAAAAGTGAGGATCCTAATAAAGATGAAGTAGAGAGGCCTTAACTAGAGTTTCTTAGAAACGAAACTGTTCGGAAATTTTTTGACCTCATGACAAAGCTGATAAGCCTCTTTATTATAGGTATACAAAGTATTCTAAGTTGTCATTCTTAGTGAGGTCGTATCATACCAAATGCTTGTGTGGTATGACTAACAAGGCGATGTCCATGCTATTGGAATTATTAGAAGATGCTTTCCCTCAAGCTGAATTCCATCTATCTTTTTATGAAGCAAAGAAGATTATTAACAAGCTTGGCTTGAACTAAAAGAAAATAGATACATGTCTAAATGACTGTATGTTGTACTGGGGAGATGATGTAAACAAGAAGATTTGTTGAGATGTACGACGTTTCGCTATAAGTCAGTATGGAGGGGGGAAAAGCAGAAGAAGAAACCAGCCAAAATTCTCAGGTACAATTTATTATAATGTGTTACTTGTTCAGTCTTTAAATATTTGATATTTGAAATTTTTAATACATTATTTCCTTAGATACTTTCCTTTGAAACTGCGATTACAAAAAATGTATATGTCATCAAAAATGTCTCAGCACATGAGGTGGCATGTGACTGAGAAAAATCTAGATGGCAGGTTAAGGCACCCATAAGATTCGGAGGCATGGAAAACATTTGATGTGAAATTTCCAGACTTTGCTAGTGATCCTAGAAACATACATCTTGCGTTGGCAACCAATGGTTTTAATCTCTTCAGAAACATGAGCACAAGTTACAATATCTGGCCGGTGGTGTTAATTCTATACAATCTACCACCTTGGATGTTCATGAAGCAAGCTCCTTTTTGCTTTCCATGATCATTCCTGGCAAGAAAGCACCGAAAAATGATATAGACGTATACCTGCAACCATTGATACACGAATTGATCGACCTGTGGACGAATGGTGTTGAGACATATGACTCATATGACAAGTGACTATTCAATCTCTGCACAGCCTTGATGTGGACAATAAGTGATTTTCTCGGTTTGGGAACTTTGTCTGACTAGAACGTGCATACTGGGTTGGCTTGTCCTAAGTGCAATTTTGATTCCATGCCATGTCGCAAGTGCTGCTTCATAGGACATCGATGGTTCCTCGATTCCAAGCACAGATTTAGATTGCAACGGATTTACTTTGATGGAAAACAGGAGAAGAGAGATCCTCTTATTACTTTGTCTAGTGTGGATATTTTGTAGCAGTTAGAAGATGTTAATGTCAAGTTTGGTAAGAATATGGATTCTAAACGATTGGGATAATGATCTTGTGGGACATCTGATGCACAACCTATACAATGACGGAAGAGAAGCATATTTTTCACGCTTTCTTATTGGGAATCTAATTTGCTACGATACAATTTAGATGTTATGCACATTGAAAAAAAATATATGCGATAATGTGCTATATACTTTGCTCAATGAAGCTGGAAAGTCCAAAGACCATCTCGTAGCTAGAAAAGATTTATGGGCCTGGGGAATAAGTGAAGAGGCTTGGCCTGATGAAAATGACAAGTTTCAACCAGCTAAATTCACCTTGATGAAGCATAACAAGGATATCTTTCTTTCGATGCTAAAGAACATAAAAGTACCTGATGGATATTCTAACAACATCTCAAGATGTATCAATCTGTAGGCTTGAAAGGTTATTGGGTTAAAAAGTCATGACTTCCATGTTCTTATGCAACAGTTACTTCCATTGGCCTTGAAAAACACACTTCCTTCTGATGTATCAGTGGTTTTGGTGGAATTGTGTTCATTTTTCAAGAAGTTGTGTGCAAAGGTCTTGATAGTGGAAGAGCTTGATCAGTTGCAAAATAAAATAATTCTTACACTTTGTCACTTGGAGATGATATTTCCTCCATCATTCTTCTCTATTATGGTTCACTTGACTGTCCACCTTGTTCGAGAAGCAAAGATTGCTGGCCCAAAACACTATTGATGGATGTACCCTATAGAGAGGTACTAGATTATCTTTTATCCCTGCCTCTTTAAATTTCACATTGTTATTTCATTTGCTTGTAATTATTAATGGAATATTAACCTACAGGTACTTGGAAAAATTAAAATCATATGTTAGGAATAAGGCATGGCTTGAGGGGTCAATAGCAGAAGGTTATTCCAGAGACAAGGTCCTAACTTTCTGTTTAAGGTACTTTGATGACATGAAGACATCTTTTAACCACCCGCGTCGCATAGATGATTCTCCTCCTAGTCCTTCCACGTCAACTTCATTTCCTCCTGTCAAGAAGCCAGTTGGAGAATATGAATTCTTCAGACTCACTCCCACAGAGAAACTCCAGGCACACAGACATGTTTTGATAAATTGCAGCTAAATTGAACCCTTCATGCAGTAAGTATTATATAAGCTCACTAACTTTTACACTATATTTGTTTCTCACTGACTCTTCTAACAAATTACACTTCACTGTAGTGAGTTTAGAAGTTACCTCAGGTAGCAGCTACAGGGGTGTGCGTGTTTCGCTGACATTGATAAAAGAGTTCACAAAGAGTTTCTCTATTGGTTTACATGTCGAATATGTAATGACAACAGCCCATACACAGATGAATTCAAAGCTCTTTCTCTTGGCTTGTTAGACCATGCACGAAGGTTTATCACGTATAATGTTAATGGCTACAAGTTCTGTACGGTTGGATGTGATCAAGGATTTCTCACACAAAACTCTGGAGTTTACGGGACATTCGGGACAAGATGTTATGCTAGTAACAGTAACGGTGATATGCACTTTGGAGGCGTCACTTACTATAGAAAGCTAATTGACATCATTGGGTTGAGTTACTAGCTTTTCACTGTAACTGTTTAAGTGCTCCTAGGCAAATACGACAACTTCACGGGGACTCACTATTGACCACTTGGACATCACCTCTATTAATTTCTTTAGACTTATTCATACGGGGAAATCTAAAGATGATGAGCCATATATTCTTGCTTTCGAGGCACACTAGGTTTACTATGTCAAGAAAGAGAAACATAGAGACTGAAATATGGTCGTTTACTTCAAGCCACGGGATCTTTATGATATAGGTGATGGTGACATTATTTACGACAACGAACCCTTCTAACCCCTGAATTTTGAAAACTTCTTTCCTTAAGGAGACGATAATTTGGCAATTATCAGGTATATGTCTTTTCTTAAATTATTTAAATAATTAATTACTAATTACTAATTTTTTCTAAATATATTATAATTCTAACATAATTTTTTTAATATCTCTTTTTAGGCAAGATGATGATCAAGAATAGCAATTTCAAAATTTTTTATCATTCAAAAAATTTGCCTTTCATAAATAAATATGTATAAATTAAAATTGGTTCAGTTTTTTAAAAAGTAAAAAAATTACAATTTGTAGCGGATACATGATCGCTACAAATTGTGAAACCATTACAAATACTAGCAGTTTTATTATACGCTAGAAAATACAAGGCCGCTACACAACGAATCAAAACGCTGCAAAAAAACAGTTACAAATGTCTCGCTGATCTCTTATAAATATCACCTCACCTCTTCATTCATTTACCCCATCTCTTTTCCTTTCTCTCCCTATTCTTCTTTATAATTCTCTCTTTTTTTCTTACTATCTCATATGATAGTTTTTTTCTCTTTATTATTTGGTAAGGTGATTTTTTTTTGTAAGTCTTAATATCTTTTATTTGTCCTTATTTATAATTTATTAACATATTTATTTCTCTTTTTCTTTCAGATTTTTCTTCTTCATATTTCTCATACCTTCTTCAATTGATTCAAGCACTTCTCAACATAACATTTTAGGTTCAATATTATATCAAGCACTTCTCAACATAACAGTTTAGGTTTAATATTATAAACTATCTCATCTTTAATTCAACTATCTTATTAAATTTAATTCACTTCATTTGACACAATCATAACTTAATTATTTATTATTTATTACAAAATTCAAATGTATAACATGTAACACATTAGTAATTATACATATTAACAAAAATTCTCTAATATAATCTACTTAATGGTTTTTAAATTTATAATATTATATTTTTTAATAATCAAACATCTCAATTTATTTTTTTGGCCTAGAATAAACTTTCTAGCAGTTTCCAAACTGCTAGAAAATGAAAAAAAAAAAAAGAGACAAATTTCGTAAAATTTAAATATCCCGCCATATTTCTAGCTGTTTATAATCGCTAGAAATTTTTTTGCGCCAATTTCAAAATTTTGATTCCCAGCAAAATTTGATTTTCTCTGAACTTTTTAGCGGTTATTAACTGCTAGAAATTTTTGGTGCCAAAATGAAAATTTTTGTTTACCTGCAAAATAAAATTTTGCTTAGAATTTTCTAGCGTTTAATTAACCGCTAGAAATTTATCAGCGATTTCTAGTGGTTATAAACTGTTAGAAATTTCGTATCATTCCCATTCTGCTACTTGTTTTTTCTAACGGTTATTTTAACCGCTAAAAATTTTTTGGCGTTTTGATCATACTGTGTAGCGGTTCCCGTAACTGCTTAAAATCCCTTTCTAGCACTTAATTTTCTAGCGATTTGTCTAACCACTACAAATGTTATTTGTTGAAGTTATAACCGCTAGAAAAGTCATATTTTAACTACTACAAAAGACATGTTTTTTTGTAGTGCATGAAGAGAAGTGTCAGACTATCTGCTAGAGAGAACCACAAAAATGGATAAAGATGTAGGTAAGCAAATGGCAAAAGTGCTGCATGCACATACAAACGATAAATCCAGAAAAATAGCTTATGGACTACAATCATCAATTACGTTATCATTCAAGTAACATCAGAGGAAATAGTTCCAGCAACATTTGATGGAAAAGTGCTGCACACGCAAAACTGGTCTAGGACATACCCACTTTAAGTTCTGGTAATGCTTTGCTGGGCCATATATTTGATCCACAGTATGATGGATACTACAGAACATGCAAAAGCCTAGGTGATACAGACGCTCACAAGCACCAGAGTTGAAAACACTTCCTAATTTGGTCATTTAGAGTTAAAAAGTGATAAGAAAACAGAACTTAATGACTCAGATGACAATTTGACATAATTATGTAACCTCGTGCGCTAAGGGTATTTTCTATAGAAAAATAACCACTTCTAAACGTTGAGAATACAGTAAAGCAAAAGTTGACTCCATATCAGCCATTTTACATATCTTATAATAGCCAAAGGGCAAGAAATAACTGAGTAAACAAAACTCTGTTTTGATTTGCCTTTACCGTTGTATCAAAGATGCCTCTGTTGTAGGCCTATCTGGTATATGATTTGCATAGAAAGAACCTTTTAATAGATCTGTAGTTGAGGAATAAAAAAATTAGATAAGGAAACCTCGTTTAAGAAAAATAAGGAAATAAAAGCATGTCACATGTCAATTCTACATTATCACTTTAATGCCTTTTATGATGCTTTAACAATTTTAATACTGTTACACTTTCAAGGACTAACATTTTAAGACATACTTAATTTCAAGGACTAAAACGATGAATTTAAAATTTAAGAGATTAAAACCAAAATGGGACCAAATTTCAAGAAGAAAAAATTATAATAACCCTAATCAGCAACTATTTTTTCAGTTCTTGACATCAAACCTTCTATGAAGTAGGTAATTAAATTATTTTATTTTGTGTGTTAAATTATAAGTAAAATACTCTAACCTCCCTTATATTTTGTCTTAATTACACGGACCTCCCATCTATTTCGAAAACATACACTCAAATCCAAACTGTTAACTCCATTAAGAATATTTCAAAAAAATGTTTTTTAAATTCAAATTTATCTTGAAATACTTTCTATTTGCTAAATTACCCTTCATAATACTAAATTCCAAAATCTTGGTTAAAACTATATCAAAGAATTTAAGATTTTCTCTTTTACCTTAATTTTACTTTTTTTTTATTTTTAAAAATTGTTGTTTGTTTAATGTTTTTATCATATTGGGCCAAAAAATTAAGTAATTTAGTTAATACAAACATAAATTTAAATAATTTATATAGGTTTCCAAACTTGTATAATTTATATTATGAGATAAAAAAAAAGAATTCAAAATATTTTCTAGCCATTTAAAAAAAATCTTAAGTTTCAATATTTCATGAGGAACTAAAATTATATAATTCTATAATATAATTGAAATTAAAAATTTTATAACATATTAAAAATTTTGAAAATACATGTATTATAATTACTTTTTGTGTATCAAAAATTATTTTTTATAAATATAAATTTTTAAATAATATTTATGTTAAAGAGAGATACTTTGGTCAAAATATAAATTTAAATGTCAAACTTAACAGTCAACTAACGGTTAAATAAATAAAAATTGAATCTTAAAAATATAAAGAAGGTTTTTGTAACGTATATTTTAATTTGAAGAGAAGTTTATATATATTTTCAAAATAGAATAGAGGTTTTTATAATTAAGTAAAATAGAAAGATAGTTCATGTATTTTACTCTTAAATTATTAATGACTTTTTCTCTTTTATTGGAATTTTAACAATTTTTAATCCTAAATTATATTTGTACGGTACGGCGTTCAGTTTTGTCCAATACACACACGTGATGATAAACACTACAATGGAGTAAAATTTATATAATCTAGGCACCAAATTTTTCTATTTCAGTTAGCTTTAAATGAGATTTTTCCTATTTAATATTTAAAATTATTATTAGTCAATTTAAATTTGGTATTGTTAGATTTTAAATGAAAGATAACTAAATTTTTCAACATAAATTTTTATTTCTAAAATCTGAAAATTTTATTCAGAAATCTCTTCTAATTGCCAAATTATCAAACGGAACAATAATAAATGCAAGTCACATGTATTAATTAGAGAATTCTCAGTTAAAATATGTTTCGTGCAAATCCCTACAATTATGGTTACATTTATTTGAAATTAGCGAACTTATTCTCAAAAAATAATCATATATTTAAGGAATTAATGGAAAATTTTATTACTCGACCCTAAATATAAGATCTATTTTGTAGTACAATACACTATAAAATGAGTCTTATATTTACATTAAGGAGGAATATTATTTTTCTAACAGAAAACGTTATTATTAAATTGTGATAAGGAGGTTAATTGATTGAGGTTGATAATAATTGCTTTATTTTTTGTTGTATAAAAAAATCATATATCTAAGGAATTGGACGAAAAAATTATTAATTTTTTCCAACAGAAAAATTTATCATTAAATTGTGATTGGGAAGTTATTTGATTGAGATTGGTAATAATTGATCACACTGAAATTGATAAAATGAAAATTCAAATTTCGGATCGTTGTAACCAAACGGCTATATATTTCAAGATGATCAGCGTCCATATAATTGAATTTAATGGTCACTTATCAAACCTATGGCTTGGTGGTTGGAAGTGTATTGCTTCGAGAGTTCAAATCCGGCGATCTGACTCACTCGGTTGAATTTAACGGTCATCAATGGCAGATTTGCCTAGTGGCTCTGCGAGCTTCTGGGCTCATGCTAGCACTCTCCTTCAGAAAAACTCGACTTTACAGGTTCCTCTCTCCCTCCATCCCTCTGTTCCATTTCTTAACTTTTCATGTTCTTGGGGGACTCTAAACGAAGCTGTTGGTCTAAGCATTGTAAATCCAGATGCTCGTTCAGAGCTTTTAACTGCCATATGTTAACTTTGGATACAATGGTTTTTGAAGCAGCCTTGCTAATTGTAGCATAAGTTCATAAGTTCATAACCTATCCAGTGAAACTGGGATTACTTTCTTCCAGGATTTTTGTGTAGATTCGTTTAGAGTATGGAATGCATGTATTTCAATTTGATGGGTTTGACATAGATACCTCTCATTCTTAAACTTATTGCGTATGGAAAAATACATTTTCTGTGGGTTTTTTCTGATGATAATGCACATTTTCTTCCATAATTCTCATATGTAGATTGGTTTAGAGTGTGGTATGCATGTATTTCAATTTGATGGGTTTGAAACAGATACCTCTCATTCTTAGGCTTATCGCGTCTGGGAAAATACTTTTGCTGTGGGTTTTTCTGATGATGATACACATATTTTCCATATGTAGATTTGTTTAGAGTCTGGTATGCATGTATTTCAATTTAATGGGTTTGAAACAGATAACTCTCATTCTTAAACTTATTGCGTCTAGGAAAATATATTTTCTATAGGTCTTTCTGATGATAATACACATATTTTCTTCCATGATTCTTATGTAGATTAGAGTCTGGTAAGCATTTATTTCAATTTGATGGGTTTGAAACAGATACACCTCATTCTTAAACTTATGGCATCTAGGCAAATATATTTTTTGTGGGTTTTGTCTGACGATAATGCACATATATCTTTGTTTAAAGAAACAAAATGTAAAGATAAATATACGTCTCTCATTTTATTATTCCCATTTGTCCTCTGCAACTAGTCAACATTTCTTGCAAATTTTGTGTTTTTCCATTGCCGACTTCTTGCAAATTTTGTTGACATGTTGGAAGAACAAATAATCAATGCATATTTCTCTTCAACTTACATTTTTTTTTCAATGATCATTATAATCCTGGTCAGTAATTGTAATTTATATAACCGATACTACCTTTTTTTCCTTACCCGTAACTGTGATTTATGTGGAAAGACGGCATTACTGCAGAACCAGATGTGATGGTTCAAAACATTACTGAGGACACTGAGTTCATCATCTTGGCTAGTGACGGCATCTGGAAGGTAACGTTTTCCATTAGAATATTTGCATATAATGAACTCAAACAGTATTTTCACATTTGACGTTTTGATCTTACCAAAGAACTTGATAATAAGTTGATAACAAACTCTGCGTGTTGATTGTTATTGCCCCAGCGAATTGGATAAACCAGGAAAAAGGTGTAATTGCATTTGTACTAAATAGAGATGGCAATTATATTTAGTTACAATTACAATTTGTGCAATTCCTAATGCTCCAGAATGGCCTCCACTATTACACTTGCCTGCAGAGGCTCGTGCTTGTTGTAATACAATCTTAACAACTCTAATAGTTTATTTATGAGATCATCTCTTGCGGTTATTCTCAACATGATGAACAAGATTCCCACAAGTATCTATCGAATTCCTTCAACAAAATTGGCTCACTATTTTCTAGATCCAAGGGCCTCTTCCAAAGTATGATACTGATAAGTTTTTTAATTCTCTTTATGTAACTTAAACTGTTTTACACTCAGCGCTGTTTCTTGTGATTGTGATTATTCAGCATGCCAAAGCTTCCTATTAAGGAAATGTTTTATAGTAATTGAAGATACAAATGAGTAGGTTTCACTTGAGATTTAGTCGAATCATAGTTTTAAGTTAAATTATGTGGCAGATTGGGTATATAGAGATAAAAGTTGTTCTGGCTTTCTTTGACTTGTTGAGGGGTTGATGTGATAAGGAAAGAAAAAGAACAAGTTAGTAATGAGGGCTAACAGGAAGCTAATGCGCCTCATAATTGACCTCCACTGTTGCATCTGCTTGTTATTTATACTGTTTTCAAATGATTTTTTCAGAAGGACAGGGTGGTGCCTTGTAACTTTCTCTTAACTGACACTAATATGTATATATTTCAGTGTTTGCTCTTTTGCTTTTATATATTCTTTGCTGTCTTAGTTGATGGATTTCACTGTCTCTGATGTCGTAACCACGTGTGTGTATACACACACGCACACACAAATTTCTTTGGAAATATGTTTGAAAGGTTGGTGAATTTCAGATGATATTAATTGGCTGATCTTGAATAATAGCTTGTCATTGACGGCTTTTAACTGTAGCGTGATTATACATTTTTTCCCAGTTGATTCTACCTTAAAACAATTGATATTTCATATAATACTTGCTTATTTCATATAATCGTGACATCATCATTTTTAAGGTTAATTTGAAACATTTGGACAATAATTTTAATCTTGTGGAAGATTGCTGCTAATAAATTCTCTAAACAAAAAAGCATCCAATGCTTCATTTTTAAGGTTATATGAGAGGTTTAAACATACGCTTGTTGAAATCAAATGTCGACCTTCAAAGGAAATGCTAATACTTAAATGTTATTTGCGTTTGCAAAAGAAATACTAGAACCTGAGAGACCCCATTATTAAGACTTAATGTGGTTTCTGTTCTGGGTGCCTCTTTCTTGGTGCTCCTATAATTTTTCTTTGCATATACATCTAATTACAAAAAGGGGTTCTGATAAAAAATTAGGTTATTTGAGGCACCTATGTTTATTTGTTCGCATAGTTTCCTTAAGATCCATGATCAAGAAACAATCTTACGATGAACTCTTTATTTTTATTTTTTTAAAATTTTCACATAGACGTTATATTCTTTCTTTACCATTTATCTTCTTGACCTGTGAAAGCAACCAAATGATTACTTATTTTGGATTTTCATTGCATGCATGTAATTATGTAGATAGATAATTATTTTGCTACTTGCAGGACAATTCTTGTATGCCTAACTGTTTTGGGCATTTAAGTCCTATTTTATTATTAGTGAAGGTATTTTTTACATTTATCGGTATATAAGAAGGAAAAGAAACCCAAAATAATGATTAAAATGTGTGCTCTTGGTGATATATTAGATGATATCATTCCTATTAGTTATCTAATGTTTCTTATTTTGTCATATTTGGCTCATTCTTTGATAAGAATACAATCATCTGAACTAGTTTATACTTTTGACGTCTTGGATTCACTTTGATGCATTCGACTTGATTTATATTATAATATTCAATTGTTTTTTTATTGCTTCTCTACAAACTTGCAAATTGAACCGGTATTTCTTGTTTCCTCCATGTTTTCAAATATTGAAGACAATAACTATAGTTTTTACAATTAACCTTTTGAGTTATTCATAACTAAGGGGTTCAGATAACTTTTGTTTGATATGATATGATATAATGTCATAGGGTATGAGCTTTAGTTGACTTTCTTTTCAATTCTATTTTTATTTTGTTCAAGATATATCACTTCCTACTAAGTTACACAAGCACACATACAAATTTGTCTGGAAATATGTTTGAAAATACCTTTAGAATGAATACCTCTAATATCATGGGTAGTTTTTTCAAGAAATGCCATGATGAGTTAATATATTTATTATTTATTTGTTTAGAATTCTCTCCTATGAGTTTAGTTTGTATTTTTCTTGTTCTTTCAAATCTCACAATCTAAACATGTTATCTTGCTCATTTTGTTCGTGAAATGAAACACTTTGTTAACTCAACCATCAAAATGATCCAAAGTATAAAGCACTACTTGTATTCACAATTTATCATATCAAATGTGATTATAGACAACAAACACATGATTATTCAAGGCTATTTAAGGTTGGTGAATTTGAGATGATAATAATTGGCTTATATTGAATGATAGCCTGTCATTGATTACTTTTAATTGTAGTATGATCATACATATTTTTTCCAATTGATTTTACCTTAAAACAATTGATATTTCATGAAATGCAGAATGAAATGGAGAACTTTTAGAAACTTGGATACAATATTTGCTTATTTTATATAATCGTGAATGTCATATTTTGTGGTATTTGACTTACTCTTTAATAAGAATACAAGCCTCTGAACTATTTTATATTTTTGACATTTTAGATTCACTTTAATGCATATGACTTCATTTACATCATAGTATCCAATTTTGCTAGCATTTTTTGTTTTCTCCGTGTTTTTAAATGTTAAAGACAACTCTAGTCTTGATAATTAAGTTTTTGATGAGTTATTCATAAGTAAGGGGTTTAGCCAGATTTCTTTTTAATTCTTTTTGGTTCACAAGTTGGCTGGCTAAGGAATGATACCCCATCTTTTTTGTTTTCGTTTTATTGGATGTGCTTGTTTTATCATGTTGGCATTTTTTTCTATATGGCTAGATGATGATGTTAATAGCCATAACAATATCCATAGAGTAATTGTTTATGTTCACATTAGCATATGTTTCAATCTTTTATGATAGAAAGGAAACAATTTAATAATTGATTTTATTGCGCTTTCCATTTTTTTAAAATTTTGTTGTTCCATTAGTTATGATATATATTATTTAGTAGTTATAAACCCAGATGTCTAATTTTAGAGTGAAATGACATTATTCTCTTTCTTATTTTCCTTTATATGGTAGACCTTCCTCTTCAATTATTTCATAACAAAACCGCATATTTATTGATATCTTTTCTAAGGGATTAACTTGTGCTAAGCTTATTATAGGCTATATGCTACCTTGTTCTAATTTTAGCTTGCTCACTTGTTCAAGAGTTCAATAATTTTGTGAAAATTCATGAGTTTTGTTTGAGCCTAATAGTTAGTTTCTTGCAATATAAGGAAGAATTCTATCCTAGCTGACTAATAACATTTATAGGTGACAACATCAACAAGGTAATGAGGTAAGTGGTAAATTTTATTTTGGTTGTCTTAGAGTCAGCTATCATGTTATCACCAACACGATGCGATATGTCCCAGATCAGAGGGGTGCAGATGAGGTTCAGCCAAGTGATACCCAAAGTCTGTGGAGATTGGGGGCTCCATGTTCGATATTACTTAAAGGAACTGGCTTACTTCCCTTTATATGGTAGACCTTCCTCTCCAATTATTTCATAACAATACCTCATATTTATTGATATCTTTTCTAAGGGACCAACTTGTGCTAAGCTTATTATAGGCTATATGCTACCTTGTTCTAATTTTAGCTTGCTCACTTGTTCAAGAGTTCAATAATTTTGTGAGAATTCATGAGTTTTGTTTGAGCCTAACACTTAGTTTCTTGCAATATAAGGAAGAATTCTATCCTAGCTGCCTAATAAACATTTATAAGTGACAACATCAACAAGGTAAGGAGGCAAGTGGTAAATTTTATTTAGTTGTTTTAGAGTCAGCTATCATGTTATCACCAATGCGACGTGATATGTCCCAGATAGACTGAGGGGTGCAGATGAGATTCAACCAAGTGATACCCAAAGTCTGTGGAGATTGGAGCCCCCATGTTCGAGATTACTTAAGAGAACTGGCTTACATCTATGCTATCAGCTTAAAATTTTGGCATGATGGTTAGTGTTTCATTCTTAAGATTAGGTTAGGCCAAGTGGTACCCAAAGTCAGTGGACACTGGGGGCCCCATGCTTGAGCTTACTTAAAGGAATTGGCTTACATCTATGTTATCAGCTTAAACTTTTGGCATGATAGTTAGTGTTTTGTTCTTAAGATTAGGTTCAGCCAAGTGGTACCTAAAGTCGGTGGAGACTGAGGGCCTATGTTTGAGTTTACTTAAAGGAATTGGCATATGTCTATGCTATCAACTTAAACTCTTAGCACGATGGTTAGTGTTTTGTTCTTAAGGTTTGGTCACCCATCATGTTATTACCAATGTGATGCGATGCATCCAGGGGTCTGAGGGCTGTGGATTATGTTTGGCCAAGTAATACCTAAAGTTGGTAGAGACTAGAGGACTCGTGTTTGAGTTTACTTAAAGTTGGTTTGAGGGGTTTTTAAGCCTCCACTATCAGCTTAAACATTTGGTACAATGGTTAGTGCTTTGTTCTTTGATTTGATATCAAAACTTGTATAGATTTGATGTTACTTTTGTTAAGAAAGATTTGAGGCCAAACCTCCTTTAAGAGCAAGGAAATGGAACGTATCAAGTATTGTGTGGATTGGGTTTGATCAGGTGGCAACCAAAGTCATGCGGACAGGAGGCCAAGTCTATGGTAAGTACTCTATTCTTAAGGTTTGATATCAGCTTAAGTTTTTGACATTATGCTTATATCTTCATTTCTAAATCTTTGCGCACACTATAATATACATTCTAACAATCTCCTAGTAAGTGTGAGTCTATGATTGACCAAACAAGCATACTCCCTAAGAACGAAACCATGGTCTAAGCATGTATACTAATCTCCATTGTCAAATTCTTTAGAATAATCTCGTATCCATCATTTTCTCTACCTACCTCAACACCATTTATTATCACCAGAGTCATCATCTTTGTGCTTTATTTAATATCTAAAGTCATTTTCAAATTTTTATAATCAAAATCATTAATATTTAAATGAGCATTTAGGTTATAAAATGCTCATATCCTCTCTGTATCATGACTATATTTTTATATTTTCAATATGTTAGAGAATCCCATCATCTTGAGTAACAAGTCAACATTAGAATATCAATTAAACTTTTACATTTCAATGTCAAATTTTGAAAACTTAGAAAAACTGTTTAATTTATTTATAAAAAAATTTTAAGTTTAACTAATAATAATAGATGTATGATTTATAAAATTTGCAACTATTTTTTTTTTCAGTTTCTAATACCAAACAATTTATGGAGAAATTAAGTCAAGTTCTCTAATCATACATAACTATGTGTCTTTTTTCGTTTCACTTAAATTTATAATTAAATATTACTAAATATTAGTATTTCAAAAATAAAATAGGACACATAGTCATATGTGATAGGTGAATTTGATATAATGAATATAAAAAAATTAATGTAAACATCATGTATGAAGTAATTTTATTTTGTCTGTTAAATTATTAATGTCTTTTGCTCCTTCATTGAAATTTTTAAGGGAGAATCTCAATATAATTCGGCTGAAATATCTAAATTCAAATGAAGGCATATACTTTTAATGAATTTCTAATCAAGCTATGCAGTTTCATTAGAAATTTATGATTGTTACTTTTAAGTAGTCTTTCATATGTTATGATTATTTTGTGAGACTAAAAAACACATAAATAATTTTTATCGTGTTTAAAATTTGTATATAAATAACTAAAACCTTCAAAAGTATTTTAATCAAATAATTTAAGTACTTTAAATTATAAAATAAGTACCTTTTGATCAAATAATTTAAGTACTTTAAATTATAAATTATTTTATTTTAAGGGTTAATTAATCTGCAAGTCCTTATAGTTTTAACTAATTTTGAATCAGGTCCCTATAGTCTTTTTTCTTTTTATCAAATCCTTATACTTTCACATGTTTTTAACTAGGTCCTTGCACTTGTTTTTCTTTTTATCAAGTCCTTATAAGTTTACCTTATTTTTAATTAAGTCCTTGAATTTTTTATTCTTTATTTTATAAATTCTAATAGTACTATTCTATAAACATAAAATAGTATATATTATTTAATATTAGTTTATAAACAATAATATTCTAAAAATAATGAATTATTATAATAATTTATTTTCTTCAACAAAAAAATTAATTGTTCCGAAAAATTTTCCTGAATTAATTATTTATATTACTTATTTTTATTATATAATTATTAATTTAATTTAATTATTAATATTTTATATTTCAGTATTAATCTATTTAATTAATAAATAAAAATTAAAACTACATGGACCTTACTAAAGATTTAGTGAAATTATAAGGACTTAATAAAAAGAAAAATAAGTACAAGGACCTAATTAAAAACAGGTGCAAGTATAAGGATTTGATAAAAAGAAAAAAAACTATAAGGATTTGATTCAAAATTAGTTAAAACTATAAGAACTTACAGATTAATTAACCCTTATTTTAATCAAATAAGTACCTTTTGAAGAAAAATATTTGCAATTGATATAAATAATATTTCAAAACGGAATAAAATAATAAATATTTTTTATTTTGTGAATCCAACGTTTAAGTATATAAAACTTAAAGTAAATTATAACAATATAATGTTAAAATATTTCATGTAATTAAAATATTTTAAGATCTTAAAATAAATAGAGGCAAACAAAAACTAAAAAAATATTTATTTTAAGACTATTTATGTCTTAATTTAAAATTTTTTATTAGAATATTTTTTAAGCTTAGTATATATACAAATTTTGAATACTATTAGATTACTTGGGCTTGTTCTAAAAAATAATCATAAGAGATAAGAGATTATTTAGAAGGAGTAAAATAAGCAATTTTTTCTAGTAAAGAGAGGTATTTTAGTCATTTAATAATATTTAGAAATCCTAAATTGAGCCTCATGACCTGATTAAGAATTTGTTAAAAGTGTAAGTATTAATTCAGTTTAGGTATTTCAGTCAGGTTTTATTAAAATTTTTCCAATTTTTAATGCAAAATTATTTTTGATTTGATATT
Organism: Neltuma alba; assembly: GCF_004799145.2. Taxonomy (NCBI): domain Eukaryota; kingdom Viridiplantae; phylum Streptophyta; class Magnoliopsida; order Fabales; family Fabaceae; genus Neltuma; species Neltuma alba. The sequence continues at coordinate 36,986 of NW_021632793.1, read as the reverse complement.
TTAGTCTGAAAATCCGATTTCCTTCTTCCAATTCCATCATTTTGACTACAAGTTGTACGGTATTTAATTTTGTCCAGTATATATAGACGCCATTGATAAATAGCTTCAGTTAAGTAATATCTAGATTGTTTAGCTGTGATTTGTCCATGGTGACAGGTACTACAAACTAATTCGCCTAAATAAAATTTTTACTCTCTGTATGCATAAACAATATTAAAAAAAAACATTATTGATATGCAAATTATAAATGATACACTTCATCTTTTTTTTTTCCCAACAAACAATACACTTCACCTGATATCTCAAAATCCTCACCAAATATGAGCTCATAGAAAGTCAACTTCCCCAAAAATAGTAAAATACATCTTATTGAGTTTGTTAAAAGTTTTCGCTCATTTTAACCTTACACTTCCGGAAAAATAGTACTATCTCTGGTCTTTAATATAAAATCTTGTTTAACTTTTATTTTGATCTTAAATATAAGACCTCAATCTATTTTGTCTCTCATATTTACTCAATTTTTTTCAAGATAGTCCTTCTAATAATTATAGTTCTAGTCAATACACTTGATTTGCAAGGATATTTTAAAAACGACAACACTTATTTAGGACAAAATACTATAGCCTCCGGTCCTAATTATAAAAGCTAATTGACTAATTTGAGGAGATTAAGAAAATAAGTTAAATTAGTTATTTGTAATAAATATGTGTTGTCTTTCCTAAACTATCCTTGCTAATCAAGTGTATTGGTTAGAACTACCATTATTAGAAGGATTACCTTAAAAAAAAGATAAATATTTAGGACCAAAATTATAAAAGATAAAGTGGATTGGGATCTTATATTTAGGACCAAAATAAAAGTCAAACGAGATTTTATATTAAGGATCGGAGGTAGTACGTATTAAAAGGTTTGCAAACGAGATCTTATATTCATTAATCGACTAGCATGTTAACTTATTAAGAGTTAAGGAATAAATTTGTTTTGAAAGTTTTTATGTTATGTAAAATATAATTAGGATGAGAGAGAAAGGGAAAAGAGACGGGAACAGCGGAAAATAGAGAGAGAGAGAGAGAGGAAGAATAATAGAGGAAGGTTGAGAGAAATTGGAACGGAATACTGTATATCATCCACATCATAATCTCCTTTATAAGAAGGGGATTTGCATCTGCTTATTAACCAGCAACGGCCATCATTCTTCAACTACCATAACTGACATTCTTTTATTTATTACAATTACAGATCATTTTACTTAAGAGTAATTTTATCCAAAAAAAATTTTTAGATTCAAAATTGTCCTGAAAGTATTAGTGGCCAATATTAAAAATGTAAGAGTCAACATTAATTTTTTAATAATCTGTATTGGGTTTTTTTAAAACTAAAAGGGGTAACATTGTTACGTTTTGAAACTTTAGAAGTACCATTAAACTCGAAAAAACTTTCAAGGCAATATTATTCATAAGGCAGATTTGCACGTTAATCCTATTTCTAATTCACAGGCATTGCACGAGAGCCCAGCAAATTCAACAGTTGCTTAGTTGATAACGTCGCACTTGGTGTACACATGCTCACATATGACTCTCTCTCTCTCTATATATATAATGAAGCCAAGTGAATTATTTATCATATGAATCTATGACGATTGCATATTCCTTTTTTATTCATGCTTGCCACAATCAGCAGGGGCAAATGAAATTTGTTTGGATTCAAGATCGTACACGTCAGCACAACTTGAAATGAACCACCACATCTGGAAACTTGTTCATGATCAGTTCAGCATCCTTGTTTGAGTGAGTAACACAAATTGAATAGATCAGAAGCGTTTTTAACTAACTTCTTCACTCCCAATTGAATCCTTTATCAAAGCCTCAACCTTCATGCAAAAGCCTGGGTTACATTAAAAACCAGGTCGCCCTGAATCAAAAAGTCTGTGCGCCTATCTTTTTGGACCTGCCTCCACCGTCCTGTTTCTAGCTGTGACACCTTAAATACGGAGGGAAAAAGCACATATGGGATAAGCGGATTTTGACATGACATTTAACCCTTAAGACGCACCTCTAGCTCGAAGAAAATAATGATTTAGGATGTCAAGTGTGAGTAGATTTGACTTGTTATGGGATATAGAATTGAGGTTCAGATTGGGAGATTGGAAGTTAAGATGTGCCGTTCATTCGGTTTTTAACAGAAAACACACTCTAAGAGCGCATGGGAAAGCGTAAAACTGAGGTTAGTGGCTTATTATGGCTCATAAGATTGTTTGGATGAGACTTCTTTTTTAACTGACTTAAGGGAAAAAGTAACTTTTCTAACTGATTTATCCAACGCAATCTGAATCAACTTTTCTAACTGACTTATGAGAAAATTGTGAAAAGCTTATGATCTAATTAGTCATATGATTTCATTTACTTTAATTAGAGACCAAATAAATTTTAATTTATATTCTTGTTTATCCATTATGTATATTTAATTAATTATCTACAATGTGTTCTCAAATTTTTCTCCGTAACAAATATTTTTATTTTATAATCTCACAAATAAACTATTTATATTTTATCATAATAATTTTACGTATTTTTTAAACTATTATCATATTAAAAATATAAAATTTCAAACACTACTATTCAATAAAGTTCATGCCCTTTTCAGTCATTTACAACTAAACTAACTTTTCTATTAATCATCCAAACAACTTTTAACTTTTCAACCGACTTTTTATAAACACCTTATCTAAACATAAATCATATTACACTAACTGACTTTTACTCTAACTTCAGTTACAAAAGTCAATTAGACTATAAATCAGTTTTGTCCAACGCCAATCCAAACATATCCAAAGGAGTTTTTCCCTAAAAATTCATTTGGATCCAAAAAGTCAGATCCCAAAAATGGCTAACCAAACATCCTTTTTAACCAAAAAGTAAATTTTACTAATTGGAATGCACCCAAACTTCGAGGCCCAAAAGTAATATCAAACACACGCTAAATAACTTTTACCCTAACTCATATTTATAAAAGTTAGATGAAATAAAAGTTTTTTTTAATCGCTAATTTAAACACATCCTACATTATTGGAAAGCTCTTATTGCATAGAATAATATTTATGAATAGAGTTTTGCATTGTGATCGGGAGACTTTATGAATACAAAAGCTCACTCTGAACTTCAACTAACTCAAGCCACCATAAATGGCGGATTGCATCTCTTTCAAGTGGAAGAAGTGCAGAGATGGTGGAGGAATATATCTAAGAGGATTGAGGGCGTGAGCGTGCGCATATACCATAATAGGTGTCATTTTTGAAACTTTTTAGGAAAACATTGAGCCAGTCAAAGGTTTATGATACCATTAGGACCAGCTAACGGAAAAAGAAAAGTTTTTGAGGGAAAAATTTTCATTTAACTCATTATATAATCTAATTATGAATTTGTTTAAATTAATAAAATTCAACATTTCAAATAGTGAGACAATATCAAAAACTAGTATTACAAATAATATTTTTAAGATTAATTTGCTCCTTGTCATTTATACTTAGATCAGCTGGCTTTTATAATTTTTTTCCAAGACAGTGATAATTAAGGGTAAGTTAATTTTGGTAATTAATATCTAAAGTGACAGGTCCAGTTTAGCATTGAATAGAACGGATTTTCTTTTCTAACCCTTTTTTGTTAAAACAACTCGGGAACAGACAACACCGTTGCGTTCTTTATTTTAACAATCAATAATGATTAGTTATAATATTCTGAAAACAAAAGGAGATATACCTGGAACATGATCTCAATCTCATCCATTTGAGTAGGAAAGAGAATAAATTTACCATTAAATTGAACATATAAATATAGGGAACATTGCCTAATTTTCTCGTGCTTCTTTTCTCTCATCATAATTTCCATCGTGAAAGCAGAATCAGTCTTCTTGTATATTATTCTTGTTTCATTGTTTTTAGTGTGCCATTCAGAAGATGTAAAGCTTAATGTGAAAGTGATAACATCAATAGCTAATACGGATGAAAATTTCATCTGTGCGACTTTAGATTGGTGGCCTTCTAATAAGTGTGATTATGGTCAATGTCCTTCGAGACAAGCAGGCATTCTTAATTTGGTAAATAACCATTTAAAATTTCTTTTGAAATTATTGTTGCTATAAAAAACAATCATAAGTATTTTATCCTTTGTTGTTTCCATATCGACAGGATTTGAATAACAAAATTCTGATAAATGCTATGAAAGGTAAGACCTCAATGAAATTACATGACCGTATGAAAGTTTCATCCTTGATGCTCAGTCTTTGCTCTTTTTTTTTTGTGAATTTTTTGGAGGCCTTCTTATTCATTCTTATGTTCCCATGTACTCCTCATTCATCAACTAAATGGATAAAAAAGGGAAAAAGATAGAAAAAGATTTATGATATTTTCTCCTTGTTTGGCAAACCCCATGAGCACTTTTCAAAAGTGCTTTCACACAAATTGAGGTAATTTCTATCACATATTTACTTTGTATACCATAAAATCACTTTTAAAATAATGGTTTGGGTTTTATCCAAACACCTTGGAAGAAATTATGAATTAATCTTCCAAATTCGATGTATGGAATTTCAATCTAATAAAAGTAAGTAAAATGATCATTGTTAACCTAAAATTCATTTTTTTTTCCTTTCTTTCTTTCATTTCTGTTAGATTTCTTCTCTTCCATTCTCCTTCCAATAAAAGCTACCACAAATTGAACTAGTTGCTATGCATTGAAAGATCGAATTACTTATATAGATAATTCTCCTGTTAGTGCAGCATTTAACTCTCTAAGAAACATATTAGGATGATCACTAGAAGATCCAAGTATTGTACAGATTTAGACATCCAAAAAATTGCCCAGGGTTCACAAAGAATCCAGATGGCTTGTTTTGATTTAACTCTGGATGTCTTAATCATACTAGATGGGATTAAATCAATGACTTGTTCAACAAAACCGAGTATATTCGATTAATTTTTATCACATAACGTGACATTTCACACCTTGATCTTTCAGTATATTAGCATGTATATATATGTTGTCTCATATATGTCCTTTATGATAAGGGTTGATGTTGCTACAGAGTCAAACTCACATTTGGGTTGAACGCTCTCCATGGAAAGAGGAGATCCATGGAGGACAAAGTTCTTTGGGTAGGTAATTGGTGTTGGAAATTGTGTGGGTGTGTCAAAAGGACAAGTCCCACATTGCTCAAGAGAGTGAAGGCACAAGTCCATAAATACAAGCTTGTGTTCTTGGGCTAGTGAATGGGCCTAGAGGAGAAGGAGGATCTCGCACGCACAAGCATAGGCCACTAGAGGCAAACGCAGTGGGAATCTGGCGATTTCCCCCCTGCGCGAGAGTTAAAGGTAGATAAGGCACCTTTTTGTTTAGACGTTTTTACAAAATCTAAAATTAATTTTAATAATTTCGGAGTTTACCTGGAAACATGATTTATTGCCTTTTGAATTTTGAAACCTTTAGAAACATAAAGGCCTTAATGTTACCTGAACGGATTATCCTTTAATTGCAGAAACAGTTTTGCTTAAACTGATTTTAACGTGCCTTAATCACCCAATGTTCAGAAACCGCCGCATTATGCACCTTCAGTGCTGCAACACCTGAAACGACGATATTAATCACATTTAAATGTGATAAATCTATGTTTAACAGTGCAGTGGGTTGAGGACTATATAAGGCGGTTCGAGATAGAGGCTCAAGCATCTCGCACTTGAGCTTTTGTGCATCTCTTTCCCTCCTCTGGAATTTTCTCTACCTTGCTGAGGTTTCATCTTCTCTTCTGCTGTTCTGTTCACCCCGTTCTTGCAGGAGGAGTCCATTTAATCTTGGGGAGTGCCACTTCCTCATTTGCCAGTAGTCACGGAATAGCTCTTAAGGACAGCGTTCGTAGGACGCGACTCGGACTAACAGTTTTCTGCAGGTGCTGCCGCCAACAATCTTAACAGCTATCTTACATCATAGAGCAACCTCGCAACGCTACCGGTCAGAATGACAACGATGTTGTCCCAGTCACTGTTGTCCTAGCAGTAGTACCTATTCCTAGGCCGTTCCCCGATACGTCTAAAATAGACATTTGACAAAAGGAACTTCAGGCAGTGGCAGGAGCGAATTTACTCCGTCCTTGATATGCATGGAGTGGCTGCTACTCTTACTCAGTCCGAACTAGGCCCAGATGCTGATCAAGCCCAGAAAGATATTTGGACACATACTAATAAGGTTTGCAGAGACATTCTCATTAGTACTTTATCTAACGACCTGTTCGATGTGTACTGTGTCTATAAGGAGGCACACAAGATATGAGAGTCTCTTATCCTCAAGTACATTGCTGAGGATGCTGGTAAGCAAAAATTTATGGTGGGGAACTTCTACAAATGGGAGATGACCGAAGAGAAAGACATCAAGCTTCAAATCAACGAGTACCACAAGTTGTTGGAGGAGCTGCGTGCTGAGAAGATTAACCTGCTAAATGAGTTCGTAGCTGGCATACTAATTGAGAAGCTACCAGAAACATGGAGTGACTACAAACAGCAGTTAAAGCACAAACAGAAGCAGTTGTCCCTGTCAGATCTTATTACCCACATAATAATTGAAGACACAAACAGAAAGGCCATACAAGCCGCAAAGGGAAAGAAAATAGCTGCCAAAGCAAACTTGGTGGAATCAAAACCGCACTTCAAGAGGAATGATCCCAAAAATGAAAATAATAAGAATAAGAAATCTAGTTACAAATCCAAGGACTCTAACCCCAAATTCAAAAAGAAAGGCAATTGTTTTTTCTGTGGAAAGCCAGGGCACTCTGCAGCGCAATGCAGGAAAAGGGCTACTCAAAAGGGTGATAATCCTCCTAAGCTAAATGTGAACTTAGTAGAAGGAGATGATGGCAGTGATGATAAAGTCATAGCTGCAGTGGTCTCTCAGGCCCTCATTGTGACTGATGTGAAGAAATGGGTAATGGACTCAGGAGCCACTAAACACATCTGTGCAAATAAAGAGATGTTTACCTCCTTTGAAGAAGGGGAAGACCACATCTACCTCGCTAACTCCCGAACTGCCAAGGTTCAGGAAAAAGGAAAAGTGGTGTTGAAACTCACATCAAGAAAAACCTTGGCACTGAACGATGTACTGTATGTCGCAGATGTTAGGGCAAACTTAGTCTTAGTGGCGCTGCTTAGGAAAGCTGGGGTTAGAGTGTCCTTTGAGTCTGACAAAGTTGTCATGACTAAGAATAATGTTCTCATTGGGAAGGGATATTGTAATCAGGGTCTATTTGTCTTGGGTGTTGCTGAAATTAATGAAAATGCATCTTCTTCTGCTTACTTGATTGACTCTCTTGATTTGTGGCATACTAACTTAGGACATGTTAATAAATCATATATTAAAAGATTATAGAACCTTGGTCTAATTTCTGAACTGAAAAGTGATACTGAAAACAAATGTGAAGTATGTGCAGAGACTAAATTAACAAAGAGGACACATTTTTCTACACAAAGAGAAACTAAACTACTGTCCTTAATTCACACTGATTCAGGAGACTTAAAACAGGTTGAAACTAGAGGAGGTAAAAGATACTATATTACCTTTATAGATGACTTTTCTAGATATACTAAGGTATATTTGTTAAGGAATAAAGATGAAGCGTTTGAAAAGTTTCTTTTGTATAAAGTAGAAGTAGAAAATCAACTTGATAGAAGAATTAAAAGAGTTAGGTTAGATAGAGGAGGGGAATATTTAGCTTTAAATGAGTTTTGTGAAAAAGAAGGAATAATCCATGAAGTAACCTCTCCTTATTCGCCTGAGTCTAATGGTGTTGCAGAAAGGAAAAATAGAACTTTAAAAGAAATGATGAATGCTATGCTTGTGAGTTCTGCTGCACCTAATAACTTGTGAGGAGAGGCTTTGTTGTCTGCATGTTTTTTGCAAAATAGAATACCTCATAAGAAAACTAAAAAGACACCCTATGAGCTGTGGAAAGGATTTGTGCCTAATCTTAAATACTTAAAAGTGTGGGGGTGTCTTGCAAAAGTCTTATTGCCTGATTCTAAAAAGAGAAAAATAGGTTTGAAAACTTCTGATTGCATGTTTATTGGTTATGCTCAACAAAGTGCTGCTTATTGTTTGTTGGTTTTGAAAAGCAATTTTTTGGATCACAACACAATTGTTGAAACAAAAGATGCAGAATTCTTTCAGAATATATTTCCTTTGAAAGTTGAGCGTGTCCCTAAAAGAATTGAAAATTCTTCCTTTGAAAAAGCTTCAAATGATGGTTTGAGTGAGAATTTAAGGAGAAGTAAAAGGCAAAGAAAAGAAACCTCTTTTGGAGATGATTTTTATATCTATATGGTACAAGGTGAACTGAAAAATTTTCATGAAGCAATTTTTTCTCCAGATTCTTAGTTTTGGAAAGAAGCTATTAAAGTTGAAATAGATTCTTTAAATTAAAATAAAACATGGGTTTTGGTTGACTTGCCCCAAGGAGTGAAACCTATTGGGTGCAAATGGGTTTTCAGGAAAAAATATTTTCCAAATGGGTCAATTGATAAATACAAGGCTAGATTGGTAGCCAAAGTTTTTACTCAAAAGGAAAACGTTGACTATTTTGATACATTTTCTCCTGTGACTAGGATCTCTTCTGTTAGAATCCTGATTGCTTTAGCTTTGATCCACAAGCTTTTATTCACCAAATGGATGTTAAAATAGCCTTTTTAAATGGTGACTTAGAAGAAGAAATTTACATGACCCAACCTGAGAGGTGTATAGTTCCTGGGCAAGAAAATAAAGTTTGCAAACTTGTTAAGTCTTTATATGGTTTGAAACAAGCGCCTAAACAGTGGCATGAAAAGCTAGACCAAGTTTTGTTGAGTGGTGGCTTCTCTACTGTTAAGGTAGAATGTTGTGTCTATACAAAACTTGTAAATGGTGATTGTGTGATTATTTGCTTATATGTGGATGACATGCTTATTTTTTGTACTAGCATGAATGCTGTGTGTGAGACAAAATGTTTTCTTGCTTCAAATTTTGATATGAAAGATCTAGGTGAAGCAAAGGTTATATTGGGCGTTAAAATCATAAGGAATGAATGTGGTATCCTACTTTCTCAAGAGCACTATGTTGAGAAAATCTTTAGAAAGTTCGAACACTGTGATGTTTCTTCTGTTAGCACTCCTTATGATCCCAATATGCATTTAACAAAACATGAAGGAGATCCAGTTGCTCAATCTAGATATGCACAAATCATTGAGAGTCTGCTACATTTAATGAATTATAGCAGGCCAGACATAGCTTATGCTGTGTGTAGGTTGAGCAGATATACTCATAGCCCAAACAGTAAGCATTGGGAGGCTCTGCTAAGGGTATTGAGTTACTTGAGGGGTACTATGAATTATGGTATACTATATAGTGGATTTCTCACTGTATTAGAAAGCTACAGTGATGCTAGCTAGGTTTCAAACTCAAATGAGACAAAATCCACTAGTGGCTACATTTTTATTCTTGGTGGTGGTGTAATAACGTGGAAGTCAGCCAAACAAACTATACTAACCAAATCCTCGAGGGATTCTGAGTTTATTGCAATGGAGTTGGCTGGTTCTGAGGCTGAGTGGTTAAAAAACTTCTTAGCGAACATTCCACTAGGTGAAAAGCCAACAACATTAGTGTCTTTACACTGTGATAGCCAATCAGCGATAGCTACCACTGAAAATAAAACCTTTAATGGTAAAAACAGACATATTCAATTGAGGCATAATATTATAAGGCAGCTGCTAAAAGATGGAGTAATCTCAATTGATTATGTGAGGTCAGAAGTGAACCTAGCGGATCCGTTAATGAAACCTCTGGGGAGGAAACAAATTTATGAAACATCGAGGGGAATGAGACTGAAGTTCGAAATTAATAGCGATGGCAACCCAACCTTTGTGATTGGTTATCCCATGAAGAAGGTTCAATGGGTAAGAATAAGTCGTTTGTTTGTTCTGTTAGCACTAAATAAACAGTTAGTTCCTTCCTATAGTGTGTGAGAAAGTGCTATGCTAGAATGCATTTTGGTAAGGCTGAGCATAAGCTCTTAATGATCTCATAGTCCTATAGGATGGTGTGCTCATTACAGGTACACTTAATGAAATCACTTCTACGAATATGGAGTGGGGCCACTCCTATGAGATCGTGGTGAAATCTCTAGAGCATTCGTTATACACCAGGTACACGCACGGTCGTATTAAAGTGCAAAAACGCTGTTAACAATAGAAATGGTGGGGTATAACCTGACTGATAATGCCTCTAGTATACGCCCAAGAGGTGTGAGTTCATAGTCTATAGGACTACTGACATCTTTGTGTACTAAGTGTTATTGGTCTAGGTCTAGTTCATAGTCCAAAGGATCACTAGATACAACGGTTATATCCATGTGTGAAACTCAGCAAATGGTATCCCTTTTGACACATGTGGGGGATTGTTGGAAATTCTGTGGGTGTGTCAAAAGGACAAGTCCCACATTGCTCAAGAGAGTGAAGGCACAAGTCCATAAATACAAGCTTGTGTTCTTGGGCTAGTGAATGGGCCTAGAGGAGAAGGAGGATCTCGCACACATAAGCATGGGCCACTGGAGGCAAACACAGTGGAAATCTGGCGATTTCCCCTCCTGCACGAGAGTTAAAAGCGGATAAAGCACCTTTTTGTTTAGACGTTTTTACAAAATCTAAAATTAATTTTAATAATTTCGAAGCTTACCTGGAAACATGATTTAGTGCCTTTTGAATTTTGAAACCTTCATAAACGTAAAGGCCTTAATGTTACCTGAACGGATTATCCTTTAATTGCAGAAACGGTTTTGTTTAAACTGATTTTAACGTGCCTTAATCACCCAATGTTCAGAAACCACTGCATTATGCACCTTCATTGCTGCAACGTCTAAAACAACGATATTAATCACATTTAAACGTGATTAATCTGTGTTCAACGGTGCAGTGGGTTGAGGCCTATATAAGGCACTTTGGGGTAGAGGCTCAAGTATCCCACACTTGAGCTTTCATGCATCTCTTTCCCTCTTCTGGAATTTTCTCTGCCTCGCTGAGGTTTTCATCTTCTCTTCTGCTATTCTGTTCACCCTGTTCTTGCAAGAGGAGTCCATTTAATCCTGGGGAGTGCCGCTTCCTCATTTGTTGGTGGTTGCGGAATAGCTCTTAAGGACAGCGTTCGTAGGATGCAACTCGGACTAACAGTTTTCTGCAAGTGCTGCCGCCAACAATTGGAACCTGCATAATGCTGCTACCCTTATGGCTTACACTATTTCAAAAGGATACAAAATAGATTCACATGAATTAGGTTTGGCAAAATTCTTTGCTTTGAACTTCAAGTCAAAGTTTGTTAATGTGCATTTTGAAATATGATCAAAGTCAAATTTGTGGCAAGAAACGAGCTATGTGGTGATGGCATTGGTGCCCGAATAGAAAGTGGGCAATATGCAAAGGATATCACTGAACTTAGAAAATTAGTGAATATGTTTTACCCAGACTCCTCTATAAGACCTCAGGTCCTAGCTCCTAGTGGTTTTTACAAAAAGGAATGGTTTGATAACTTCTTATAGAATACATCACCTAATGTCGTTGATGGAGTCACCAACCATATTTACAACCTGGGTGCTGGTGAGCAACATAATTCTGGTTCTTGTCAAGTTTTCCATGAAAATTAACAAATCTTTGAGAAGACTTTATTACCTAACACTAAAAGCTTTCAAAAGGCATAAAATATATTGACCTTTTGATATTGTTGGAAATATACATATGCAAATTGAGTCACTTTTTTTCTTGTCTATTTTCTTTTTTAAAATTTGGACATTTTCACAAACACAAAAAGGGCAATTGAACACCTATCTTGTGTTTGGTTTCTAAGAAAAAGCCTAACACTCCATGTCTATGTGATAAATGTAGGTGTGGATAAGACTTTGATTAACAAGGTGCAAGATCCATTTTTTCTAGTCGAGTTGCTAAAACATTCAAGGATATATCAATAAGTGTAAAAGAGTATGCACCATGGGCTCAAGCATGGGTTGGCGAATCCGGAGAGCTTATAATAGTGGAGGCAAAGATGTGTCACATACCTTTGCCAATGGCTTCTGGTCATACTCCAATTATTCTCCTGTTACATACCTTTGCCAATGGCTTCTGGTCATACTCCAATTATTCTCCTGTTACATACCTTTGCCAATGGCTTCTGGTCATACTCCAATTATTCTCCTGTTACATACCTTTGCCAATGGCTTCTGGTCATACTCCAATTATTCTCCTGTTACATACCTTTGCCAATGGCTTCTAGTCATACTCCAATTATTCTCCTATTTAACTTTGGCTCCTTTCTTGTTCTTTTGTAATATTTCTTAAATTAGATCTGGACTGTTCAGATTTATTTTTATTTTTATGTTTATTTTTATTTTTTAAAAAATAATTATTTTAATAGATATAGGATAAAAAATAAAGATAATTTCTTAACTATTATTCTTTGAAAATATAATATTTTCTATTTTAAAATAATTATTTAATAATATTAAATCTGGACCGTCCAGAATAGATCGAGACGGTCCAGATTGCTCATCAAGTGATGAGCATTGGGTGCTCATCACCTAATGAGCACTGAATGGGAACCCGCTTATTCCAGGGACATTCTATGTCATACACAAAATACATTCTGAATTCATGGGAAGGCTCGTATTATTAAAATTCATCTCTCACTTTGGGGCTTGTCCCGAAATTCTTGTAAACTTATGGTAACATGTGTCTAATTATTTCAAATGCCTCTCCAAGTGGTAAAACTTACTTTGGATATCTTTATGGAGAGCAATATCATCACCACAACCATATTTACTACGAACAACCTTAACCCAAAGCGAGTCATAATGTTTAACCAAGCCCCATCCGAGCTTCATTATGAAGGGATTGTTTTGTTGCTTGATATGCCACATGCCTAAACCCCCTTACATTTTTTCCAAGCAAACCTCATTTCAAGCAAGTAGGTGCATCTGTTTTTTTGCATAAGAAAAACCCCATAGGAAGTCTCTGGCCTACTTCTCAATTTAGGCACAAGTGCTATCGGGTAGACACGTGGTCTGCACGGCATAAGTAGGCATTGTATTTATGATCGACTTCACCAATTTGCCTCTACCAGTGAGAGAAAGTTGGTCTATCTTCCAATTATTAAGCTGACTCTTGACTTTCTCAACCAAGCCCTAGTAAGTGTCTTTAGTGACACAATCATGATGGAGGGGAACCCCCAAGTGCCTACCCATGTCCACAGTAGAAGTGAAGCCAAGCTCTGTGCTTAATTGGGGAACTCTGGTATAGTTGATATTCCTTGATAAATAGGTTCTTGTCTTCCCTTGGCTCACTTTTTGTCCCGAAGTCCAACAGATGCAATCATGGCACTCTTTTATGACTTTTACCCAGTCTAAACTAGCCTCTGTAAAATTCAAAAGGTCATCAGCAAAAACAAATGAGAGATAGGTGGCCCTTTCTTACTCAATTTGACAACTTTCGTCTCTTCTCAAGGACTTCCTTTTGGATGATGTGTGTTAACTTCTCCATATAGATAACAAAGAGGTAGGGAAAAAGGGGTTTCCTTGTCTGAGGCCACGAGATAGAGAGAAGACGTTAGCTTTAATTCCTTCACATAAGATTTGCATGGAAGATGAGGAATATAAGGTTGGATAACATTAGTGATATCTGAAGGGATCTTTAGTTCCTGTAAGCACTCCATCACAAAATGCCAGTCAACGTGGTCATAGGCTTTCTTCAAGGTGACTTTAATTGCCATGTAGCCCCTTTTTCCTTTTTACTGTCTTCATGGAGTGAACAACTTCCTAAGCTACTATGATATTATTGAAACTTGTGCACCTTGATCGGGATAAAGCTTCATTGGTTAGGTGCAATAATATGAGACATAACAAATTTAAAATGATTAGATATCACCTTAGTTACCATTGTATAGATGATGTTGTAGAGGGTCGAAAGTCTTTAATCGTCTCCATGCGGTCTTTTTTGGAATAAACACCATAAATGTTGCGGCTAAGGCTTATGATGTGAATGTCTTCCAAGTTTGGGTACGTGATCTCCGTGGGGTTCCTAAAAGTGACATTGCCTTCCCTACCAAAGAGGTTGATAAAGAAGTTTGTCACCAGCTGCTTAATTTCTTCTCTATCATCGGTCCATTCTCCAGCATCATTTTTATTGCCTCTATTTTGTTCCTTTTGCGGTGACCATTGGCTCTTAAGTGGAAGTATTTTGTGTTCCGGTCTCCAAGGTTGAACCAATTGCACTTGCCCTTCTAGGCCTAATGAAGCTCTTCCTCTAACAAGACATTTTCCAGATCTAACTAGAGGGTAAACTGAAGCGGTCAAGGTCCAAAGAGGTGCCATAACAAGTGATTGTACAAGAGACAACCTTTAGCTGACCTATGATATGACTTTTTCGATGACCCAAGTGTCCATACACTTGTTTAATTACTCTAGCTAGTGACTTCATCGGTGAAGTGTTGGATTCCAAGTTTCTCTAACTCACTTGTTAAAATCACAATGGAGAACCCAAGAAGCATTAAATCTAAAGGGCCAAGCATGATGGCTGGACGTCATACCTTGTTCTAGTTGGAGAAGAGGCGGCCCGTGATCCGATTTAAACCAAAGGTAAGTGCTTCATTGAGGCATCGAGGAAGGTATCTTTGGCCTGATTATTGAAAAGACCCTATCTATTCTTGCTTTACTCTTAATTAGCTCATACTTGACATATTCTTTCTCATTTTCCTTATTTAATCTGCGTGTAAAAATATCAAATGTGACATTTGTCAAATATAACATGGGTGCAAATGGAGTAATTAATTGTCTTAGAAAGTGTAATGGAAGGCCATCTCTTCTTAAAACTCCCTCTCAATCTTTTTTTTTTTTTTTAAGGCCAACGACTCCTCCTCAATCTATTTATAAGAAATAAATAATAAAATCATATAGGTAAAAAAATACAATTTTTTTGGCCAACGATAAAAAATACAATTAAAAAAATGAGTATGTTTGACTTCACCTTTTTTTAATCAAAATGCCCATATTAATTGCTTCCCATAGTGGTTGTGTGCATCAATTATGCTAACTTAATTGATGAGCTTAAAATAGAAAATTTTCAATTAACACGAAAGATGATAAGTATTTTTTTCCCCCTATATTGATGGTAAACAATATACTCTCATTCTTTTAAAGAAGTCAAGGGGAATAAATCATAGCCTTTAAGTTTTGGGAATTATCTATGGCCATGTTCATTTTTCTCATTCTTCTTCGACATTTTATTAACCTAACCAAACCAACAAATCCATTAGTTTTGCCGATTCTGATCAATTTAAAATTGGATTGATTAGGTCATACGGGTTTGCTTTCCCACCCCCCTTTGACTATTATTTTGGACAGGACCAGGTGTTAAGTCGTCGATTTTACAATCAGAATAATGGTTGGTCTCGTTCGATTTTCCAAGAATTGAATTTAACTTTCTCACGATGCATGTTAAGTTCTTCAAGGAATCCAAATTATTTCTACTGCTAATTATGAATGTTGATAAAATTAACTCATCACTACAAGAGCATATTATGACATAATATTTGAGAAAAAAATTAGAGTCAAAGAATAAAATTATAATTTCCGAGATTAAATTGGGGAAAAAATATTTCTGGGGGAGAAATGGAGGCGATTCAATCAAACTTTATCCATTCCAAAATAAAAGCAGACATATCATACAATGAGCAAATCAAGTTTTTATTTTGTTGCAGGAGCAACTCTCATGAATATAAAGTAGCAATTGCTAATACATATTTTTATTTTACAACAAAACATCAAGTATGAGAATATGCAAAAGGGAACACAAAAGCACTATATTTATATTCTTTATATAGTATAGTAATTTTGTTATTAAAACAAGATCTAATTGAGAGGACCAAATTTCTCTATCAAGTTGGCCACCAACTTGTCATGAGGAGGAAGGGTCTCCTTCATTGTAGGATGTTCTTTGAGGGCATCAACCCATGACAAGAACTCTGAATTCGTATGGGGATGAATCACTTCCATTTTCAAGGCTTCATGAGCAGCTTTGTAGTTGCAAGCTTGTGTTCCCACCACAATGTCCAAGAGTCCTAAGGACTTGCCCTTGCTATAAGGGAAGTTGTCACCTAAATCTCTCTTCACTCCTTCAATAAAAACTCTAATAATTTCACTCATCTTTTCAATTTCTTTCTCTCTCTCTTCCCCCTTTGATAAGAAGATGGTGTATGAGGCTGAAGCAATCTAAGATCAACAAAATCAATCTTTATTAGAATCTCTAAAGAATAAAATAGCATTTAGAACCCTAACGTTATTTTCCAATTACATTTGGCATCTTAATCTTATTTATGGTGCATCTAAGATCCTGATATTAATTTTGTTTTGTGCTTCCAACAATTTAATCTTATTTATAGTGCATCCAGTATCCTAAACCATAAGTAAGATTAAAGTGCTAAATATAATTGAAAAATAACATCAAAAGGTGTTAGATGTATCAGGATATTGGGCATCGTAAATAAAATTAAGATATTGAATGCTATTGGAAAATAACAACAAGGTGTTGGATGTTATTTTACTGATGTCTAAATAATCAATTGCATACGGAAAGGTAGTAAGGAAATCGCACTTACTTTTTGATCAAAGTAATTAACCCAGAAGCGAACCTTGGCTCTTTGATAAGGATCATGAGGCAAGAGTTTGGGAGTGTGATTCCAAGTCTCTTCGATATATTCTAAGATAACAAGTGACTCAGCTATTGCCTTGCCATTATGTAAGAGCACTGGAACTTTTTGATGCACCGGATTGCTCTTCAGCAGTAATTCACTTTTGTTTGTTAAATCTTCCTCCACATACTTGTAGGGTATGCCCTTAAGTTTAAGGGCTAATGCAACCCTTGTGCACCGGCCGCTTCCCCATAGCCCTAAAAGCACAACTTGGCCAACTTCCTCTTCCATCTATCAATAATTGTTTCTGTTTATTTTGTACATATATGGTTGATTAGACTGCAACTACATTGAGGGGGGTTTTATAGAAGTTCTTCATTGCTTGGTCCATGTGCATTTCTTGAGGAGGAAGCTAAAGAATATGTGATTTTATTTTTTTAGACAAAAAAGTTGGTCTCTTTTATATATATATATATATATATATATATATAGTTTTTTTTACATTAACAGGCAAAGACTGAACATACGAGGCGAGTTGCAACTAAACAAGAAGCCAAGAAGACATTATTTTATTTCAAGAATACTATATTGACAAAGTCCTGGTTACTATCTTTGGTCCTTCATATAAAAATTGGTTAACTAATTTGAGTAAATTAAAAAAATTATTTAAATTAGTTATTTGTAATAAATAGGTATTATCTTTTTCTAAAATATCCTTAATAATCATGTATATTAGTTAGAACTACCATTTGATGAAACTTTTAATATGTGTAACTACTACAAAAACTACTTTTAAAGAAAATAGATAAATATAAGAGACAAAGTAAATTGAGTTTTATATTTAAAATTAAATTGAATGTCAAGCTGACTTTTATATTAAGAATCAAGATGGTAATTGATAACTAAATAAAATTTGAATTCAGTAGACATTTCAGCGTTTAAAATTTTAACATTAAAATATTGATTTGGGCCCATCTGAAAATTGCTTTCAAAATATTTTACAATATCACCTTTGAATCCTTCAAAAAATATAACTACAAATCAAGTGTGTCATTTCTTTTATTAAATACAAAATAGTTTATTTGGTACTCCTAGCCATTCATTCACCGTTTGTGTTGAATACACAGCTTTAATTTACGTGATCTTATTAAGAACCACATAATGTTATAGTATGATACGATACCATCATAATAGAAAAGAATCAAGTGAGGAAGAAGCCGTAGAAAGACTACTTTCTTGGACATCAAGGCTGACTTATTTTTTATAGTAACAAATAAGACTAATTAGCGCAATGCTGCAACCAAATAATTAAAAATTGGAAGAAAAGAAAGAAAAGCTACTGACCTGGTCCTAATATTATGATGACATAATAATGCGGTTGAATTCAATAGATTTTTCAGCATTCAAGATTCAAACAGCATTTAAATACTGATTAGTTCTGTGCATATATTTTTTTTTGTCTTTATAGTTTTATCAAATTCATAAATTAGTCCCTGCGCTTTAACTTATTTTTATAAAATTCTCTGAAGTTTTCACTGTTAGACACGTTGATCCCTCTCTCCTCATATACATTGTCATAGTGTGAACAAGTGATACATTGTAAAAAGCTAATCTTAGCCATTGTGATTTATGATCAAAGGCTAATCTGTGGTAAGAAGTGAGCTCTGTGGTGATGGCATTGATGACAAAATGGAAAGTGATCAACATGCAAAGGACATAATTAAGAAAATTAGTGAATATGTTTTACCCAAATCCTTTTACATGACCGTAGGTGGTTTTTATAAGAAGGAATGGTTTGATAGCTTGCTTCAAAATATTACACCTAATGTTGTCAATGGAGTCACCCATCATATTTACAACTTGAATACTGGTGAGCAACATAACTCTTAGTTCTTATCAAGTTTTCCATGAAATTAACATCTTTCAAAAGTCATTACAGGTTTCAAGCAACACAGTGCTTTAGTCTGCCACTACCAACCTGTCCACAAGCCAAGGAAGTGATTGATACTATCATGGATGAGGAATCTATTCTCATCTCTGGTGGTTTTGTTCACTGCTATATTGTTCATTAGAAAGGTTACTCTAATACAAATGCGTCCTTGATCGCTGAAAAAGAGTTTCGCCAAATCAATCCCACCTTGCTCGAGTCTTAACAGCTCTTTATCTCTTCAGAGGAGGGTTCTTTTCAATAAGAGGAAAAACGATGGAATATGATATTGAAATATTGGTATTTTAATTAAAATTATCTTTAAAATAAATAATTTGGATTATGTTTAGATGCATGAGAGATTATTTACTATTTGGCAGAGTTTACTATTTCTGTAATTTCTTTTATGTCCTATTTAATAGAGTTTCCAATTTTTGTAATTTTTTTATTTGAAGATTAATTAGTTAGGATTAGGTTGCTTAGAGCTTTATAAATAGAGCAAGAATTATTTTCAGTATACTCCTTTTGAATAAATTGAGTTTATTATAGCATTTGCTTTCTCTTTGAATTTTCTCCTCTCCTTCCAATTCTCTCTCTGTCCGCTCTTCTTCTCTATCCCTCTCCTTTCTCCTTCCCCATTCTATGTCCAACGATAATAATCATGAGTATTAATTTTAAAAGAAAAGAAAATCTTCCTAGAATTTTGCCTATCAAGCCCCCGAAATCGATACGTGGATGTCACTGCTACTGACATTATTTATTTAGAGCTAACATCACAAAAATGAATTAAATGGACGTGAAAACATTAAGAAATGAAACCAAAATTTCAATCAATGAGACACATAACATGAGAACTTTGTATTACATGGAATTTTAGTTAAGGCTAGCAAATAGAAGGACAGGATGATGTCTGAAAGTAGGACTGCACAATGGACACACTGAATCAAACCAGAGCCCAATCCGAAGACTAGTCTACTTTTTGGTTGGACTGGATTTGACAGTCCCTAATTTGGTCAAGTCTAGTAATAACCTAAGATTGGATTGGACTAGACTTGATCTACCAAACCAGAACTCAATCTTTTAACAATTGAATTACCTCTTGATATACGGAATACAGATTAGATCTTGCAATGGTATTTAAGGGTATACTAATTTTGGTAACTAATGCCAAAAAAGTCAATTTTAACATCGAATAAGAGGTAAAATTTCTCTCCCAAATTCCAACCCATTTTTGTTGAGACAGCTCATAAAGGAGGCATTACTGATACATTCTTTAGTTTGTTTTAGCTGTCAATTAGTACAGTTATGTTGTTTTGACAACAAACGGAAATATACTTGGAACATATTTTCTAAATCAAATCGATCTGATTAGGAAAGAGAAGAATTTTACCACCCAATTGACTATATAAATGTAGGGAACATTTCTTAATTTCTCGTGCTTCCTCCCTCCCATTTCTTGTTTTACAAATTTCCATCATGGAAGCAAAATTAGCTTTCTTGTGTGTTCTTGTTTCATTGTTTTCTGTAACCCATTCAGAAGACGTGAAACTTGATGTAAAAGTGATAACATCAATAGCAAATACAGATGAAAATTTCATTTGTGCAACTTTGGATTGGTGGCCTTCTGATAAATGTGATTACGGTCAATGTCCTTGGGGACAAGCGGGCATTCTCAATCTGGTACATACATACATACATATATTAATTTACAATTCTCCGTCAATTTTTTATTAAATATCATGGATATACTAGTATCTTATTTTTGCTCTCTTCATGTTGGCAGGATTTGAATAACAAGATTATGATAAATGCTATAAAGGGTAAAATATTTTCTTTCTTTACAAAAATTCATAGCACAGAAAGTTTCGTCATTGGCGCTTAGTGATTTTGAATATTTTTCAATTTTAGGGAGTTTCCTTCATTGATATTAATATTGCACAAGTACCCCTCAGGCCCTCTTTTTTTTTCCCACGGGGGGGGGGGGGGACAAATACCCCTCATTCTTTATTGAGAAAAAGGACAAGAATGATTCGAGAATTTTCTATCTAGTGTTTTTGCACTTTTGTAAACTTTTGTGAAATTGTCCTCTTTTTATAATTTAATTTCAATTTATGAATTTTCAGTAAAAATATGGTGAAGTAAAAATTTCTTTTTTTCTTTATCACATTTTCCCTTCTAGCTACTTCCAATAATAGCCAAAAACTAGCTACTTTAATTTACATTCAAAGATTCAAATAAATATTCATATGTATTTGCTTTCGTTCATGTAGCATTTAACTCCTTGAGAATCAGATTAGGAGGTTCATTAGAAGATCAAGTGGTGTATAGATTTAGACATCCAAAAAATTGCATAGGATTCACAAAGAATCCAGGTGGCTTGTTTGGATTTAGCTCTGGATGCCTTAATCATACTAGATGGGATCAAATCAATGACTTTTTCAACAAAACCGGGTATATTACACTCTTATCATGTATCATTCCAAACCATGATCTCTCATTATCTCAGCAACTATATATGTGTTGTTTGAAGTATATTCTTATAATCTAGCATTGATGTTGTGGCAGAGTCAAACTCACATTTGGGTTGAATGCTCTCCATGGAAAGAGGAGATCCGTGGAGGACAAAATTCTTTGGCTAGGTAATTGGAACCCACATAATGCTGCTACCCTTATGACTTACACTATTTCAAAAGGATACAAAATAGATTCATATGAATTAGGTAAGGCAATGCTTTTTTGCTTTGAACTTCGATTCCAAGTATATTAATGTGAGTTGTATGTGATTTCTGATACAAGTCTATTCATGGTAGGAAATGAGCTATGTAGTGATGGTATCGGTGCAAGAATAGAAAGTGTGCAATATGCAAAAGATATCACTGAACTCAGAAAATTAGTGAATATGTTTTACCCAGAACCTGATACAAGACCCCAAGTGCTAGCCCCAGGTGGTTTTTACAAGAAAGAGTGGTTTGATAGCTTCTTACAGAATACCGCACCTAATGTTATTGATGGAGTCACCCATCATATTTACAATCTGGGTGCTGGTGAGCAACATTATTATTCTCTAGTTCTTATTAATTTTTCCATGAAATTAACGTCTTTTAAAAGAGTTATTTGCTACTAAGCTTTTGAAAGTATAAATATATGGACTTTTTGATATTGCAAATACACACACATATATGAATTAATTAACCATTTTGTGTATTCTCTCCTTTTCTATTTTGAGCATTTTTACAAACACAAAGAGGAAAAATGAAACCATAATCTTGTGTTTGGTTTTTGAGAAAATGCCTAACACTCCATTCATACCATGAATGTAGGTGTGGATAAGACTTTGATTAATAAGGTGCAAGACCCATTTTTCCTAAGTCAGGTTGCTCAAACATTCAAGGACATATCAACAAGTGTGAAAGAGTATGCACCATGGGCCCAAGCATGGGTTGGGGAATCTGGAGGAGCTTATAATAGTGGAGGCAAAGATGTGTCACATACCTTTGCTAATGGCTTCTGGTCATTCTCCAATTATTTTCTTGTTCAATATCAGCACCTTTCTCATTCTCCTTTTTTCATATTTCTTGAAAATTCCCGTTTTATGAACTTCTCTTGACGTGTTTTTTGATAAACAGGTATTTGGATCAACTCGGAATGACATCAACCTTTAACCACAAGGTTTATTGTAGACAAACACTAGTTGGGGGAAATTATGGTCTGCTCAACACTACATCATTCATCCCTAACCCAGATTATTATGGGTAAGGCTTTTGATTCCAACACGTGTGCATCTTAAAAGAAAGCCATTGTATGTTATTAATAATATCTTTTGTTTAATAGAGCCTTGTTATGGCATCGGCTTATGGGAACCAAAGTACTCTCTGTTAATAATGAGGGCTCTCCATACTTGCGTGCATATGCTCATTGTTCTAAGAATAAGGTAAGCTCTGTGCATTCATTTCCAAAAATAATAAAACATTTTTCTCTATTGCCAAATTCCACTGATAAAATTCACACCTTCTTGTATTTTTCTAGGCTGCTGTGAGCTTGCTATTGATAAACATGTCAAATTCTACTTCCTTTAAAGTTAGTGTTAACATGGACATGAATTTGTACCCAAATCAACAAGTTTCAGACTCAAATATGAGAGAGGAGTACCATTTGACTCCCAAGGATGGGAATATTCAAAGCGACGTCGTGTTGCTGAATGGGAAAGTTTTGAGCTTGACTGAGTCTCAGGATATTCCTTCCATGGAGCCAATGCTTCTGGATCCTTCTTCTCCAATTAATGTTGCTGCTGATTCCATTGTCTTTGCTCGTCTCAACAACCTTAATGCACCTGCCTGTGTTTAGCAGTGATCCTATTCTTATGTTCTCGCTCATCATGTGTTTTTTTAGATTTCTTAGCTTCACAATGGTCAAATATTGTGTATGTGTATTGAATTGATTGTCTTAGAATAGATTGTTCGTTCTTTCCATTGATTATAATATTCCATCGGCAATTTATGTTGTCAATATATTTGTTATGTTTCGTGACTAGTTATTACTATATTTGTGACGTTTAATGGATATGCTCATCTGTTTGTGGGGGGCCTATTTGTACAAGCATGTTTTTCATTATAAGATGCAATGATTTTTTTTCCTAGAGATAAATAAATGAATATTGGTGTAGGATACCAGATGCGTTCTGTACAGTCTCCAGCTTTACTCCTGTGCCTATTTTTTCTCTGGTGAGATAGAAGCACATTGTTTTGTAGTTGTTTTGGACAAAATAAATAAATTCTACATTGAGAATAGATGCACCGGACGTCCAGACAACTTTCTTTTCATTTCTTTTAAAAAACCATTTTTATGCCTTTTTTAATTCCATTTTTGGTTGAGGTTCTTGTGTCTGTCGAATCATTAAAGAAGGAAAAAAAATCAACTCTTCCTTTTATTTTCACCTTAAAAAGGCGATAAAAGTTTGAGAATACCAAAATCAGAACTGAAGGCTATTTCAATGGTTTGATACTCTTCTTTATTAATTATTGTAAGTGAGATTTGTCTGTCTATAAAAGAAAATGAAAAATTTCACTTGTTAAAGATACCATGACTTATCATGGTTTAATACTCATGTTCTCTCATTTACAATTTTCTCACTACTAATTTGCAAGTGATATTGTCTATCTATGAAGGAAGAGGGAAAATTTTATTTTTGTGACCTCCAATAATTTGATACTTATTTTACTTGATTTGCAACTTAGATTTATAACTATTAATTTGGTAGTGATATTCATTTATATGAAGAAAATTAGATAATTTAACTTATTAAAGATATTATGACTTTTAGCATGTTGATATTCTTATTTAATAGTGGAGGTCTTATATTTTTGTGCGCATCCTTGGGTCATCATTCAATTATTCTCTCATTTAATTTCAATTCCTTGCTCTCCTTATTTTGTGAACTTGTGGTAAAAATGTTTATTTTATGAACTTTACTCAATGTATTTCCTAATCAACATGAGGTATTTGGATCAATTGGGCATGACGCATTTAATGACAAGGTTTATTGCAGACAAACACTTATTAGAGGAAACTATTATTTGCTTAACACTTCGTCATCCATTCCTAACCCAAATTATTATGGATGTGACTTTTGGTTTGAGCTACTTTGTATAATGTGTATGTACATGTGTGTGTGTGTTTTTTTTTTTTTTTTTGCTAGGCTCATATATTCTCCTAATAGAGATAATCCTATTTGAAGTACTGTCAAGCATTAAATATAAGTACATAAGTACATCTTTTAACAGGAATTCAAATTTTGATTCACTGTGTCATGAGAGACTAGTTTGTTGTGCTCCTAGCTTTTATTGGTTACTTGTATGTGTCTTGAAAGCAAGTTATTGGGCGTGATCAATGTCTTATTGAATAGAACCCTATTGCGGCGAGCGCTCCCTAGAAGCCGATGAACACTGGCCCAGGGGGCATAGGTGGCATCCTTGGGATGCTAACATTGCGGGTTCAAACGGCACCTACAAACATTTTGGTGTTTGCCAACTCGAAAGAAAAAAGAAAGTACTCTCTGTAACATGAATGCTCGCCATATTTGTGTGCATACGCTTATTGCTCCAAGGGTCAGCTCCATTCAGTCATAGAAATAATAAGTTTCTACTAGATATGTTGAATTCTACTACCTTCAAAGCGACTGTTAATTTAGACATGATCTGTGCTCAAACCAACAAGTTTCAAACTCAAGAGGGAGTGCTAGGGCTGAGCAATGATCAAACTGGACTGGGTAAGATATCATCTCAAAGTTTATTTTGAAAAATAATCAGGCTGAAAATTTTGGTCTAAAGACTAGTCTAGTTAGGCCTGATACAGGTCCAGGTTGCTTTGCCATTCATGTATTTTTTTAAAAAAAAAAAAATTTGGTAGCCATTTTTTCACTTATAATAGACGGTCATGTCATGTATACAAAATAAACCAACCTTAATCTAAAAATAAAATAAAAACTATCAGAAATAATTAAATGAGGCAGAAGGATTAGGTTAAAAAAATATAAATTAAAGAAAATAAATGTAAGCACTGGGTCAGGTCAGACCAGACCATTTGGTCTGAGTCAGTCCGAAACCCAATCTAACCTGACGTCCAACCCGGTGCAGTCCAGCTCGATTTTTTGTTTGGATTGCTTTTTTAAAGCTAGACTCGACCAGGTATTTTTGGAATAGCCCTGGGAGTACCACCATTTGACTCTCAAAGATGAAACTATTTAAAGCGACTTCATGCTGATTATATTGGATTTGGGCCTTGTAATATTCCTTTTATAGAACTGGTGCTCGTGGATCCTTCTTTTCCCACCAACATGGATGCTTGTCGCACTCACTTATGCTTAGTTTCAAAATACTGTATCTTCATTGCATTGATTGAATGTTGTAGAATCGATTTCTTTATTGGTTGATTCTTTGGGTAATAATATTTAAATTTAATTCTATTGCCGATTTGTATATTTCAATGCTTTTGTTTGACAATCGTTCATTACAATACATGTTATGTTTCAGTGGACATATTCATCTCTTTGTGGGAGTCTTTTCTTCATGGCTGTCTTTCACAACAATGCCAAAAAGAAATCTGTCTTCCACTATAAGATGCAACGGATTTTTTTTTTTTTTTTTTCAAATTTGGTATAGGATGCGAAAAATATTCTTATTCTCTGCTTTTAATTCCTTTTCAAGTTACATTTCTTCCTTAGCCAGATCAAAACACATTGTTTAATCATCACTCTTTATGGAGGAAAAGAGTCACAAATGAGAATAGATACCAGTGACATCCAGACGGCCCCTTCTTTTTCTTAAAAAAAGGTCAAATTTTTATGGCTTTATCTTATTCCATATTTGGCTCAGGGTGCAATAGAATCTTTGCACAGTTATATCAGTTGAATTGCTAAAGCCAAAGACAGAATCTAATTTTATTCTCAACTCAACAGTTCTTTTTACATTCATCAAAAAGCGAACCTACTGGGCATGGTAAAGAATTTGAAAAGTTAGCTATATTAAACTTTCAAATAATAAAATTTACTTTTTAGATTAATATTGATATATGGTGGAGCAGATCAAATAATACATTGAACGAGAATGCCTCCAAAGAAAGGAAAGAAAATACCAATCTTCATCCAAAAGACACTTTCTTTTTATTCTGAAAACCAGACAATACATGCCAAGTATATATCTAACCTTGCTTGCTTTCCTTTCAAACCTCAGCCTATGGCAATACCTAAACAAGGTTTCGCCTTTTCTTCTGCGCTCTTTCTTCTCATGAACGCCACCTAGCTTATTACTACAAAGCCATGACCCATTGATTACAAAAGGGTTTCAGAACAAGTTCTTGGTGTAGGGTTATGGAGAAATTCATGAATCTAACAAGGTTAGTAATTCTGAATCTTTATTCCTTACAAGTATTCTAGACTGCATGATCTTCTAGCACGCACAAATCCCAGACAAAAAAAAATTCTTGTATATATTTTGCATCGTCTTACCAAGCGGGTATGCCAATAAGATTGCTTTATCTGTGTCACCGAGGATGGTTTGTTCAATCAGATTTACTATCATAAAGGGATTTTCCAGCAACAGAAATTGGGGTTTAGTGGGGAACTAACACTGATATGAGAATCATAATTATCATCTTTTTGGCTGTGCACGTTGGTTAGGTCAAGTGTTGACGGTTCACAACCAGAGAAAAAAGGTGATCTGAGTCGCGGCAGAGACCAGAAGACATCAATGCAGAAAACCCAATCTCATCAAGGTAAAGAAATTTCTTTATTCTATGAACTTAATTATTTGTATGAGTAAAAAATAATAGTATCATTGCTTGAACCCAAAAAAAAAAAAAAGATTTTTTTCCACATTGTTTAACAAAGATAAGGGGCTAAAAAGAAGGGGAAGAAATTGTTATCTACTAATTAACACTTGCTCATGTCCCAATATAGAAAACTTTCTATTTGAGGAAAGAGAAAACTGGGGGGTTATCATATTCTTATGTTCTTTTCCTTTTTGCCTGATCAAACAATCAGTGAGGCTAATGTTGACATATTCTAGTGGGGAATTTTCGCAGAAAAGAAGAAGGGTCAGAATTGGTTTCAGAGACAGTTCATAAGGAAAATGAATCGGGATGACCAGTCTGGAGACTTGGAACATGTCACTGCTATAGCAGCCGCCGCATATGCAGCTAGCAACCAAGAAATTTCAGAAATCCCACAACAGAAGACTGGTGGATCCAAGAGATTCTCAGGTAAACAGATAAGAACACACAACAATCACTAGGACTATCTAACTTCAGCCTTGTTTGCCTAACCTTAAGGACAGTGCTTGGACAAAAAGTTTTTTCCAGTGAAAAAAAAAAAAAACAGAGAGAGAGAGAGAGAGAGAGAGAGAGAGAGAGAGAGAGAGAGAGAGATTTTGGAAGGTAAATAAATTAGATTAACAAGTTTGAATCAAATGCAGATTCATTCAAATTCACAGATGGAAAAGGGAAGAAGGAGCCAACATCACCTGCTGGAGATGAAAAGGCCATGGCCAGTGTGCCATCAAAGAAGACATTAAGTTTTAGAGAGCTCTTAAAGACAAAATCTGACACCACAGAACCAAAAGTTGCTGCACCAGCACAATCTGAATCTTCTAGGCCGCCAACTTCAGCAATACCACCCACCAGGGACACAGAAGCAGATGCCTGGGAGAAAGCTGAGCTTGAAAAGATCAAACAAAAGTACTTGACAGTAGTGTCATATTGAAGTTCCTTGAATATACACTGCAAATACCTTGCTTCCTGCATTGTCTTTACATTGCATAGGTTTTCATATTTCATACTCTAAATAAAAATTATTGTCAGGTATGAGAAGTTGAAAGAGACAATAGATTCCTGGGAAAACAAGAAGAGGAAGGAAGCAAAACGCAAGCTGAACATGCAAGAGGTTTTACTCATTCGAACTTTATGATTAACAATGATATTGCATAGTGTGTGCTTATGATCTTTCTGAAATATCAGAGTGAGCTGGAGCAAAGAAGGCTGAAAGCGATGGACAAATTCCGAGATGACGTGGACCGTATTGATCAAATTGCAAGGGGAGCAAGAGAACAAGCAGATGCAAAACGAAGGAAGGAAGAGCTTAAAGCAAGAGAAAAGGCAAATAGAATCAGAACAACAGGAATGCCTCGGGGACCATGCTCTTGTTTCTGAGATAACTATTATATCTATCGCTTGGGGCCATCAGTAGATGTTTCTTTCAATTATTGTATCTATAATTC
The DNA here is from genome assembly GCF_004799145.2 of Neltuma alba. NCBI lineage: Eukaryota > Viridiplantae > Streptophyta > Magnoliopsida > Fabales > Fabaceae > Neltuma > Neltuma alba. The sequence continues at coordinate 8,562 of NW_021632793.1, read as the reverse complement.
TCTCCTTTTCCCTCTCTTTTAAGAAAATCATGTATGGCGCTAAACTATATCAAATCCACAAAATTTATGAAAAACTGTATGAGAAGCTGCACCTATTCCACAGAAAGAAGTTCCTGTCCAAAATTATTGAAGATGTTCATAAACGAAGGATCACTCAGGGCGATCTTGGTTAAGTAGCACATTAGACTATTACTTTTCACCTACCTTCACTACTACTCTAAGATGCTAGAGGATATATTCAGAGGAAAAATATGATAATAAGCAAACGTTTTATCCAATAGGTGCCATTGGTGTCTGAGACTAAAATAACATAAATACATTCTCCCTGGTCGTCTTTGATGCAAAAAGCTAATAAAAATTCATAAAAATGAATGTTAATTGGCCTTACTACCTAAAATACCACTTCCACGACATTTTATTAGCTTCTTACATCCCTATATATTTTCATTAAGTATTCTAAAGGCTTTTAAAAAATGGTATGATAACATGGCTACAATAAGTAATGCCACAATAAATGTCCAATCCAAACCTTAAAAACTTAAGCCACAGAAAGAGAAAGGACATTTGACAATTTTTTATACATTGAAAAAGGAACCTCTAGGAGGGTTGAAAGTGGAAACCAATACATGTAGACCCTTGGTCTTCCGTTTAAGTCTAAAATGCACTTAAGCATGAGGCATGAAACAAATTTCTGAACTTACATAACTTCAATATTTTGGCACATGAAAATTTTCATCACTTAAAATTTCTCTTATGCATTAACTAATTGTCCTCAGCTGGTAAAAGGAATCACAATCAATTTCCCTGTTCAACAGAAGTGAGTTGCTCACAGAAGATTCACCCCAAGTTGATTTATGAAGAACATTACCAAGAAAAAGAAGAAGAAACATAAAAGTACAAAAACCTCCAAGTGAACAAAAATAATAAAGTCAAGCCATATCTCAAGAAATTATTTCTTTGACCAACCTCTCCAGAGTAGGGTATGCAAAGTACAATACCAGGAAAGAAGGGACAGCAAAAACTATGGTGAGTAACAAGTAAACAGATAAACTAACAGCACTAAATGGAACTGCAAAAAAGGCGATCACAAGAAAAATGGCGACCAATGGGAATTTGGACATAATATGAATGAAGAAATCCAGAGATTTATAAAGGGAAAAAAGGCGTCTAGTTCCATCCCTACTACCATCATTGCCATCAGACTCCCTTTGCCCAGAACCAAGATTAATTGAGCGTCTCCTAAGGTTACAATTAGAAGCATGATTTCCCTGAAGAAAGTTGTTCAAGGGAGGACATATTGGTTGGCTATTCACATTGGAAGAAACAAGCTTATATCTATCACCATTCCGGCTCTCAACCATCCAAAGGAGGAAAAAATTCTTACAAGGAAACTTCAGATTTCCATTATAAACCAATCGGAATGATAATAGTTGGCACCATGGGCAAGAAACGAAAAGTGGGATCTTGATTTGTTGGGTGAGAAGTTTCAAAGCAGCCCATTGAAGTCCCAGAATGCAATTCTTGCAGAGAGTGTGTCCACACCACAAGACATAAGGCACATTCTCAACTATGTTGAAAGATTCCCAGCATATGGGGCATTCCAACCCTTCATCTTTGCTGGCATTAGAGAAGACCTCATCATCTGAGCAGTCTGAACAAGTTTGGCTTGTCTCTCTAGAGTTTCCTTTCACTCTAATATTTGCCAATGGATTTGCAGCAAAATTCCACATTATAAAGGACAAGCAATTTTGTTAAGGAAACAGCATCAACGACAAAAATATCAGTCGATCATTGTCCGACACGATCACACTGTCATGAAACTGGTTTTTGACAATCAGTCCTCCGCTGTTTATAACCAAGCCTTTCCAATCAGGCCACCTGATCAACAAGGTAACAAGTTATTCTCTAACCAGTCAGTGTAGATTTGGAATTAAACAACATTTCCTTTTGATGTCCAAGGCATGTCAAACGTAATCAAAAGATTCAGGCTAAAAAAAACGGCCACAAATTAATATGGATTCTATACTGGGAAAACAACTTTGCTTATTGATTCACAGCTCTTCAACAAATCGAGAGCACTTTAATTATATTACGAGTCTAGTAATAAGTCTAGCTTAGTCATCATTCTGCCAATGAGAAGCCAGTAATGGAACAAATAAATCTGAAAGGACTTGAAACCCAATCTAGTACAGAAGTTAAGGACCAAAAGCAAATCAATGGGACAAATAAATCTGTACCTCTAAATATCAGCAGTAGAAGGATCTGAAACCCAATCTAACGTGATTTTACAGAGAATTTCCGAACCAATCAAAATGTACTTCAAAAATAGGAAGAGAAAAGGAGAGATTGCTAGATCGGTTCTCTCTCTGACTCTATCCCTCTCCCCTCCCCAGACGATGCGCAAAAGCACGACGCTGTCTTTCCCTCTTCTCTCGCCAGAAAAGCGCAACGCGGTCTGCGTACGGTTTCAATTCGAAGAACGAGTAAATTCTTGTAAGAAAATAAACAAATAAATAAAAGACCATAATATCCCCTCAATAAGAGGGAGGGGGGGCAAAAGCCCTTCCTATCAAGATTCGACGGGTGTGTTTGAATTGACGTTAGATAAAACTTACTTCTAGTCTAACTGATTTTTGTAATTGAAATTAAGATAAATATCAGTTAGTATAATATAATTTATATTTAAATAGGTGTTTATAAAAAGTCAGTTGGAAAAGTTAAAAGTTGTTTAGATAATTAAATAAAAAATGAATTCAATTGTAAAATAACTAAAAAAGGCATGGACTTTATTAAATAATATTGTTTGATATTTTATATTTTTAATGTGATAATAGTTTAAAAAAATACCTAAAATTATTATGATAAAATAAAAATAGTTTATTTGTGAGATTATGAAATAAAAACATATGTCACCAAGAAAAATTTAAAAACAGATTGTAGATAATTAATTAAATATATATAATGGATAAACATGAATATAAATTAAAATTCATTTAGTCTAAATAAAAGCTAATTATACTAACGAAGGAAATGAGATAGAAGAGAAAATATGAGGGTAAATCTGAGTTGGTATATTTTTAATGATTACCGTTTGAAACTGCAGTTTGAAATGAAAAAAGTCAGATTTTCCTCTATTGAGTTCAACTGAGATTGAAGGCCAGAAGTTGGTTGAGTTTTTAGCCCATCCAAACAACCATTTAGAGGGTGTTTGGGTTCCAACCCAAACCAGGGTTTGGGGACCCCAAACCATGGTTTGGGCAAAAATCATCCAAACGCCCTTAAAAAAACCAAAACTATGGTTTTGAGTCAAAACCATGGTTTTGGCTCCAAAACCATGATTTTGGAAAAAGCAAAAAAATTTTGCTTTTGGAAAAAAAGAAAAAGTGTGAAAGCCTATAGGATATGTATCTTGTTGTTTTTTTTATAAACATATTTTTTTATAAATATATTTAATCTTATATCTTATAAATATATATACATATTAATTATTTATTAATTATATTATCTTATGTATTATTAATTATGTTAATAAAAAATATATTATTAACAATTTTATTCCTTCAAATTAAAATATATCATAAAATATATTTTTTCTGTAATTATCATATTAACTTATGCCTTTTTTAATAATTTGTACATGTAAAAAGTGCTTCTAGTAACAACTATCCAAACACTCTCACTTCTCAGAATCACTTTTTCACAAAATCTATTCTTCAAAAAATCTATTCTTCCCAAAATCTATTCTTCAGAAACTATTCTCCAAACCATGGTTTGGTTATATCCAAATACCCCCTTAGTCTAAGAATTCGGCTCCGTTTGGGTGACACCCCAAACCATGGTTTGGGGACCCCCAAACCGTGGTTTGGGTGATAAGTCACCCAAACACCCACTGGTTTTGGACCAAAACCATGGTTTTGGCTCCAAAACCATGGTTTTGGAAAAAGTAGAAATTTTTTGCTTTTGGAGAAAAAAGGGAGAGTGTGAGAGCTTATAGGATATGTATCTTGTTATTTTTTTTATAAACATATTTTTTTATAAACATATTTAATCTTATATTTAAAATATATATATATACATATTAATTATTTATTAATTATATTATCTTATGTATTATTAATTATGTTAATAAAAAATATATTATTAACAAGTTTATTCCTTCAAATTAAAATATATCATAAAATTTATTTTTTCTGTAATTATCATATTAACTTATGTCTTTTTTTTTAGTAATTTGTATATATAAAAAGTGCTTCTGATAACAACTATCCAAACACTCTCACTTCTCAAAATCACTTTTTCATAACATTTATTCTTTCCAGAATCTATTCTTCCCGGAATCTATTCTTCAGAATTACTTTTCCAAACCACGGTTTGGTTTCATCCAAACACACTAAATAAGTTGCAATTTCATGTTTTTTTATAAACTTTTTCTATTTGAAACGGTGATCCAAACAAGCGCCATCCTCGCGACCGCACTTCCTCCCCCACTATCAATAATGGCGAAGGGCGTGACGGCAACTTGGGTGGTGGCGGCGGCAATATCGATGGACGAGACAACAGCTTCAAAACAAAAGCAAATGAAATTTTTTTTAAGAACATGCAATGGCTGGTAACGAGTAATTCATTCGTATGGAAATGTATGAATGACAATTATTATGGTCTCCCTTGAAGAGAGATCAATGCAACAAGAGAGATGAGGATGAGTAGATATCTCATGTCAAGAAGTTAAAATTTGAGAATTTGGATGGAGAATTTCCAAAATAATTTTGACAATTTTTAATTTCTCTGGTTATTTTTATTTTAATAATTTTTTTCTTTTTCAAAAAGCCAAATTCCGATTTTACCCTAAGCGAGAATCCTGATTTCGGGAAGGCAATAAATCCCCGGGCATAACAGATACTACAGTACCTTTGATTGTGACGAAATGGACAAGGAAGTGGATCCTCCAAAACCAGAGCAGCAACAAGTAGTCAAAGCGGCGGACCTTTTCAAAGCGGCCGAGAACGGCGACGTCTCAACCTTCCAGCTTCTCTCTCCGGAGAATCTCTCCAAGGCCCTCTCTCTTCGAAATGAGGATGAACGTTCCCTTCTTCACGTCGCCACTTCATCCGGTCACTCTCAGGTCTGTCTTTCTTCGTGTTTCTTAATTATCCGATTCCTCTCTTTGTTTTTCCTCGAATCTGTGAGTGGAATTACCGGAGCTGAACTGTATTGGCAATTGTCTGGTTTCCCTTTGAGGAATTGAGTCCTGGTGGCTGTTCGCTTCTGAGCAGCCCTAGGTCCTTGTTTTTTGGGCGGTCATTTTCGGAAATTTTATCTTATCTTTGCCCTTTTGATATGAAATCAGGTGGTGAAGATCCTAGCATCTGCTGATGGGTCTACAGAAGTGATTAATAGTATCGATGAAGAAGGATGGGCTCCGATTCACTCTGCGGCTAGCATTGGGAATCTGGAAATTGTTGAGACATTGTTGAACAAAGGTCCATATTTCATAAATTTTTTATCTTTCTGCTGTCAAGCTTCATATTTTACTAGTTGCTAATTTGGAATCGTTCCTGTCACTGCTCTTGCTGTATTAGAGAGTGATATCGGAGGGGTTTGTTTTAAATTATTCATTATATCAACTATAATCTTATTTTTTAAAAGCCTAAATGTGTCTTACTCCCCCTACTTAAACTGTGCAAGACTTCTGGATTTCTCAGTATATTTCATTTATAATGTTTAAATTATTTCAAATGTTTTTCATCAGGAGCTGATGTTAATTTGCAAAATAATGGGGGCCGAACTGCACTTCACTATGCTGCCAGCAAAGGTTGGCTGAAGATTGCTGAAATTCTCATCTCCCATGGTGCCAAGATCAACGTTAAGGATAAGGTTATGAAGAATGACCGCCTTGAGATATTTATGGATTATTAGTATTTGTTTATCTACTAGAGCACCTTTTTCAGGACCGCTGATATAAGTGACTGTTCATGTGATTTAACTTTAATCAGGTTGGAAGCACCCCATTACATCGTGCTGCGAGCACTGGAAATTCTGAACTGTGTGAATTTTTAATTGAAGAAGGAGCAGAGGTTGATGCAGCTGATAGAGCTGGTCAAACCCCATTAATGAATGCTGTGATTTGCCAAAACAAAGAGGTAAGCTTGTTAAGTCGTCAGGTTGATGAATTTGTTTTACAGCTTTCCCATATATTTCTGTACTATGCTAGTGCATTTGGCTTTTTGCAATTTTTCTGTTGACTTGACAATAGAGGTCTGAATCTTGTTTGACTGTACTTGGATGTGAACCTTGGGGGATTATTTATTAATCGGTCATGGCATTTGCATATGAATTTATCTCGAGCTTGGAGTCTATATAGATAGAGTAGATTGCAGCGGATCTCATAATTACCAGGGCTTCTGCCTTCTGGGGTTTTTTCCAGGTTGCTTTCCTTCTGATAAGACATGGAGCAGATGTAGATGCACAGGATAAGGAAGGATATACGGTGCTTGGTCGAGCTTCCAGTGAATTAAGACCAACACTGGTAGATGCAGCCAAGACCATGCTTGAGGAATAAAACTTTGAAGGTAATTTGTGGGACTCTTGAAGGAGAGGAGAATGTTGTGTGAATGAAGAGGGATTATACTGAAGACCGGTTTTGTATACGGATCTTGGAGAAGTGTTCATATTGTTGAAAAATTATTTGAGATTCCGACGGGATAAATAGTTATTTTATACAACTAATATCAAAAAGGAAATTACTCTGCTCATGGTTCTTTTATCATGGTTTTCCTTGGTATTTGATTCCTCTATCTAAATTTGTTTTCTCATACATTATATGAAATTCGAGGAATTAGTCCGAATTGTTTATGATTTATAAATTAACAGCTTGTTATATATTTTATACTGTATGTTAATATATTAATATAGGTATATTGGTTATAAACATAAACAAGATGAGGAACATATTAGAAAAAAGTCGGTGGATATTTTGATTGCCCCTCTAGCTGTTAGTGTTCAGATTTGCAGAAGAAAGGAATGGAATATTGAGGTCTTCACGGAATGCGTCGGAGCCTTGATCATCCCTTCAAGCAAGTTAAGGAAGCAAAAAGGCTTTTGTTAAACATCCCCTATAGTTTTGTTTGCTTATCCACGCCCCCCCCCCCCTCCCTTTCTTTTTCCTATTTGGGGTGAACGTCCAATAGCTTTGTTTGTAAGTTATGGCTTGTGCCAACAGCTGAGCTAATTCATGGGAATACCACTTATTTCTGGACTTCTCATTCACCTCCATTGTAAAAATCGTCTTCTGCTTATCTGAGAGTATTTGTAGAGATCACTGGACGCATTTTCCGCGAAGATAACGTTGAATGATCTGAAAGGACACATCAGTGCACTAAATTAAGTTTTAGCGATTTATGACGTCAGATTTATGACATCAAATTTGGAGTGGGAATCCAGACCGACTCGCTAAAAAGGTCGGCCTCCATGTGAGTTGGTATTTAGCCGGCTTGAACCCGCTTAATGTGGATCAGCAGGTGATCAAGCTAATATGTTAACCTCTTCTTTGAAAAGATTACTTTTTTTAAAAATATTATTGTGTTTTTAATTCTTTCAAAATTTAAATTACAAATTCTGATTAAGTTATCTTTGTTATTATTTACTTTTTAAATGTAATCAATTGCTATTAAAATATAATAAATAAGATTTATTTGAAAATTTGAAATTCAAGAGATATTGTTTTGGGATTTTTCTAATATTAATCTATTTTACATTAGTATTCTATTAATTAAAAATAATGAATTAAGAAAAAAGTGCAAAACCAAATATGAAATCAAGTTTTTAACATAAGGTAGGGTTATGTTTAAATTGTGATTAAAATAGTGATTTTTTTAATTAAGAGTAGAGCAACGATTTTTTTTTGGCGCCATAACATGTATCAATTCCAATTGCCGTGAGAAACTGATAATGAGAGGCCATTGATAAGATCTTCACTTCTTACGAAGTTGTGGGTTATAAATTAATTCTTTACTAATTAGATCAACTCTTATTGACATATTAGAAAGACTTCCTCATTTAACTATAATGTATTGTTGACAGCTTCGAAATATGCCGCTAGTAAAGTGCTGAATGTAAAATTTAACGATAACGTATAATTAAAAAAATATATGTAACTAATTACTAATACTTTCAAAATTCAACTTCGGCATTTCGATAATTTATACGATGTGAGACATATTTTTACTTTTACCTAAAGGGAAGCGTCTGAAATATTCTGAAAGAATTTAGAAAACTATTTTCACTAGAGACAAAATTATTCTCATATGTTTATCTTAACACTGTAAAATCACCTCTGAAAAGTTAAACTAAACACTCTCTAAGTGTGTAACAGTGTAATACATTTAAAAACTCAGTTATCAATTGATAATTATATCACCAAAATAAATTTTTTAATGTGTACCAGATAATCGATATTAATGCACACTATAAATTTAAAATAGGCTGAATTAGACGAGTCATGGACTCATGGTGGAAGCCTGGATGGAGACATGGTGACATTAGACTTTCCAATTCATAGTTGAC